>NC_136063.1:1072856423-1072931423 GCF_964261635.1 Lissotriton helveticus | reverse complement strand
TTATTTTATTTTTTTTTTAATTTTGGTTAATATTTTTATTTTTTTATTTATTATTATAATTTTTTTTGCATTTTTTTTGTTTAAATATTGTACGTTCGACTGGTCCGGGGTCATCGTTTTTCATCATAAAATTGATTTCATGGACTCTACCAAAAATGATTCAAAATGTCATTTGGATCGGGCCTCATGCTGAATAACCACTTTTTAAACCCTCACAGTTACCAAAATTGTCATTTTTACAGAGTTTTGCTTACTCAGAAGCTTCACTTTTGTCCAATTTCAGGCACAGAAATCACTTTAAACACACTTATTTTAGTTGAAAAAGTAATAATTCACATCCAACAGTAATTTAAAGTCAAAAGATTAAATGTTAAAATTTCATCTTTTTTTTTTTTTTTTTTTATTTTTTTTTAATTTTGGTTAATATTTTTATTTTTTTATTTATTATTATTATTTTTTTGTATTTTTTATTTTTTAAATATTGTACGTTCGACTGGTCCGGGGTCATCGTTTTTCATCATAAAATTGATTTTATGGACTCTACCAAAAATGATTCAAAATGTCATTTGGATCGGGCCTCATGTTGTATAACCACTTTTTAAACCCTCACAGTTACCAAAATTGTCATTTTTACAGAATTTTGTTTACTCGGAAGCTTCACTTTTGTCCAATTCCAGGCACAGAAATCACTTTAAACACACTTATTTTAGTTGAAAAAGTAATAATTCACATCCAACAGTAATTTAAAGTCAAAAGATTAAATGTTAAAATTTCATCATCTTTTTTTTTTTTTTTTTTTATTTAAATTTTTTTTTAATTTTGTTTAATATTTTATTTTATTTCTTTGTATTTTTTTTTGGTTTTTAATATTGTACGTTCGACTGGTCCGGGGTCATCGTTTTTTATCATAAAATTGATTTTATGGACTCTACCAAAAATGATTCAAAATGTCATTTGGATAGGGCCTCATGTTGAATAACCACTTTTTAAACCCTCACAGTTACCAAAATTGTCATTTTTACAGAGTTTTGCTTACTCAGAAGCTTCACTTTTGTCCAATTCCAGGCACAGAAATCACTTTAAACACACTTATTTTAGTTGAAAAAGTAATAATTCACATCCAACAGTCATTTAAAGTCAAAAGATTAAATGTTAAAATTTCATCATCTTTTTTTTTAATAAAATATTTTTTTTTCAATATTTTATTTATTTTTGTTAGTTTTTTTTGTATTTATTTATTTTTAAATATTGTACGTTCGACTGGTCCGGGGTCATCGGTTTTCATCATAAAATTGATTTTATGGACTCTACCATAAATGATTCAAAATGTCATTTGGATCGGGCCTCATGTTGAATAACCACTTTTTAAACCCTCACAGTTACCAAAATTGTCATTTTTACAGAGTTTTGCTTACTCAGAAGCTTCACTTTTGACCAATTTCAGGTACAGAAATCACTTTAAACACACTTATTTCAGTTGAAAAAGTAATAATTCACATCCAACAGTAATTTAAAGTCAAAAGATTAAATGTTAAAATTTCATCATCTTTTTTTTTTTTGTTTAAATATTGTTCACTATTTTTTATTTATTTATTTATTTATTTTTAAATATTGTATGTTCGACTGCTCCGGGGTCATAGTTTTTCATCATAAAATTGATTTTATGGACTCTACCAAAAATGATTCAAAATGTCATTTGGATCGGGCCTCATGTTGAATAAATACTTTTTAAACCCTCACAGTTACCAAAATTGTCATTTTTACAGAGTTTTGCTTACTCAGAAGCTTCACTTTTGGCCAATTTCAGGCACGGAAATCACTTTAAACACACTTATTTTAGTTGAAAAAGTAATAATTCACATCCAACAGTAATTTAAAGTCAAAAGATTAAATGTTAAAATTTCATCATCTTTTTTTTTAATCAAAATTTTTTTTTTCAGTATTTTATTTATTTTTTTAAGTTTTTTTTGTATTTATTTATTTTTAAATATTGTACGTTCGACTGGTCCGGGGTCATCGGTTTTCATCATAAAAT
Organism: Lissotriton helveticus; assembly: GCF_964261635.1. Taxonomy (NCBI): domain Eukaryota; kingdom Metazoa; phylum Chordata; class Amphibia; order Caudata; family Salamandridae; genus Lissotriton; species Lissotriton helveticus. The sequence continues at coordinate 1,072,929,388 of NC_136063.1, read as the reverse complement.
TGATTTTATGGACTCTACCAAAAATGATTCAAAATGTCATTTGGATCGGGCCTCATGTTGAATAACCACTTTTTAAACCCTCACAGTTACCAAAATTGTCATTTTTACAGAGTTTTGCTTACTCAGAAGCTTCACTTTTGACCAATTTCAGGCACAGAAATCCCTTTAAACACACTTATTTCAGTTGAAAAAGTAATAATTCACATCCAACAGTAATTTAAAGTCAAAAGAATAAATGTTAAAATTTCATCTTTTCTTTTTTTTTTATTTAATTTTTTTTATTTATTTATTTTAAATTTTGTTTAATTTTTTGTAATTTTTTTTGTATTTTTTTTTTTTTAATATTGGACGTTCGACTGGTCCGGGGTCATCAGTTTTCATCATAAAATTGATTTTATGGACTCTACCAAAAATGATTCAAAATGTCATTTGGATCGGGCCTCATGTTGAATAACCACTTTTTGAACCCTCACAGTTACCAAAATTGTCATTTTTACAGAGTTTTGCTTACTCAGAAGCTTCACTTTTGACCAATTTCAGGCACAGAAATCACTTTAAACACACTTATTTTAGTTGAAAAAGTAATAATTCACATCCAACAGTAATGTAAAGTCAAAAGATTAAATGTTAAAATTTCATCATCTTTTTTTTTTTTTTTTTGTTCAATATTTTTATTTTATTTTCATTTTTTGTATTTCTTTTTTTAAAATATTGTATGTTCGACTGGTCCGGGGTCATAGTTTTTCATCATAAAATTGATTTTATGGACTCTTCCAAAAATGATTCAAAATGTCCTTTGGATCGGGCCTCATGTTGAATAACCACTTTTTAAACCCTCACAGTTACCAAAATTGTCATTTTTACAGAGTTTTGCTTACTCAGAAGCTTCACTTTTGTCCAATTTCAGGCACAGAAATCACTTTAAACACACTTATTTTAGTTGAAAAAGTAATAATTCACATCCAACAGTAATTTAAAGTCAAAAGATTAAATGTTAAAATTTCATCATCTTTTTTTTATTTTTATTTTTTATTATTTATTTATTTCTTTATTTTAATTTTGGTTAATATTTTTATTTTTTTTATTTATTATTATTATTTTTTTTGTATTTTTTTTGTTTAAATATTGTACGTTCGACTGGTCCGGGGTCATCGTTTTTCATCATAAAATTGATTTTATGGACTCTACCAAAAATGATTCAAAATGTCATTTGGATCGGGCCTCATGTTGAATAACCACTTTTTAAACCCTCACAGTTACCAAAATTGTCATTTTTACAGAGTTTTGCTTACTCAGAAGCTTCACTTTTGTCCAATTCCAGGCACAGAAATCACTTTAAACACACTTATTTTAGTTGAAAAAGTAATAATTCACATCCAACAGTAATTTAAAGTCAAAAGATTAAATGTTAAAATTTCATCATCTTTTTTTTTAATTAAATTTTTTTTTTCAATATTTTATTTATTTTTGTTAGTTTTTTTTGTATTTATTTATTTTTAAATATTGTACGTTCGACTGGTCCGGGGTCATCGGTTTTCATCATAAAATTGATTTTATGGACTCTACCATAAATGATTCAAAATGTCATTTGGATCGGGCCTCATGTTGAATAACCACTTTTTAAACCCTCACAGTTACCAAAATTGTCATTTTTACAGAGTTTTGCTTACTCAGAAGCTTCACTTTTGACCAATTTCAGGTACAGAAATCACTTTAAACACACTTATTTCAGTTGAAAAAGTAATAATTCACATCCAACAGCAATTTAAAGTCAAAAGAATAAATGTTAAAATTTCATCATCTTTTCTTTTTTTTTTTTATTTAATTTTTTGTATTTATTTATTTATGTATTTTAAATTTTGATTAATCTTTAGTAATTTTTTTTTGTATTTTTTTTTTTAATATTGGACGTTCGACTGGTCCGGGGTCATCGTTTTTCATCATAAAATTGATTTTATGGACTCTACCAAAAATGATTCAAAATGTCATTTGGATCGGGCCTCATGTTGAATAACCACTTTTTAAACCCTCACAGTTACCAAAATTGTCATTTTTACAGAATTTTGTTTACTCGGAAGCTTCACTTTTTTCCAATTCCAGGCACAGAAATCACTTTAAACACACTTATTTTAGTTGAAAAAGTAATAATTCACATCCAACAGTAATTTAAAGTCAAAAGATTAAATGTTAAAATTTCATCATCTTTTTTTTTTTTTTATTTATTTATTTATTTATTTTAATTTTGGTTAATATTTTTATTTTTGTATTTATTATTATTATTTTATTTTTATTTTTTTTTGTTTAAATATTGTACGTTCGACTGGTCCGGGGTCATCGTTTTTCATCATAAAATTGATTTTATGGACTCTACCAAAAATGATTCAAAATGTCATTTGGATCGGGCCTCATGTTGAATACCCACTTTTTAAATCCTCACAGTTACCAAAATTGTCATTTTTACAGAATTTTGTTTACTCGGAAGCTTCACTTTTGTCCAATTCCAGGCACAGAAATCACTTTAAACACACTTATTTTAGTTGAAAAAGTAATAATTCACATCCAACAGTAATTTAAAGTCAAAAGATTAAATGTTAAAATTTCATCATCTTTTTTTTTTGTTTAAATATTGTTCACTATTTTTTATTTATTTATTTATTTATTTATTTATTTTTAAATATTGTATGTTCGACTGGTCCGGGGTGATCGTTTTTCATCATAAAATTGATTTTATGGACTCTACCAAAAATGATTCAAAATGTCATTTGGATCGGGCCTCATGTTGAATAACCACTTTTTAAACCCTCACAGTTACCAAAATTGTCATTTTTACAGAGTTTTGCTTACTCAGAAGCTTCACTTTTGTCAAATTTCAGGCACAGAAATCACTTTAAACACACTTATTTTAGTTGAAAAAGTAATAATTCACATCCAACAGTAATTTAAAGTCAAAAGATTAAATGTTAAAATGTCATCTTTTTTTTTTTTTTTTTTTAAATGTAATTCTTTTTATTTATTTATTTATTTATTCATTTTTTAAAATTTTGTTAATTTTTTTTTTATTTTTAATTATTTTTTTTATTTTTATTTTTTTAAATATTGTACGTTCGACTGGTCCGGGGTCATCGTTTTTCATCATAAAATTGATTTTATGGACTCCACCAAAAATGATTCAAAATGTCATCTGGATCGGGCCTCATGTTGAATAACCACTTTTTAAATCCTCACAGTTACCAAAATTGTCATTTTTACAGAGTTTTGCTTACTCAGAAGCTTCAACTTTTGTCCAATTTCAGGCACAGAAATCACTTTAAACACACTTATTGTAGTTGAAAAAGTAATAATTCACATCCAACAGTAATTTAAAGTCAAAAGATTAAATGTTAAAATTTCATCATCTTTTTTTTTGTTTAAATTTTGTTCAATATTTTTTTTAAATTTATTTTTATTGTTTTTTTTTTAAATATTGTATGTTCGACTGGTCCGGGGTGATCGTTTTTCATCATAAAATTGATTTTATGGACTCTACCAAAAATGATTAAAAATGTCATTTGGATCAGGCCTCATGTTGAATAACCACTTTTTAAACCATCACAGTTACCAAAATTGTCAGTTTTACAGAGTTTTGCTTACTCAGAAGCTTCACTTTTGTCCAATTTCAGGCACCGAAATCACTTTAAACACACTTATTTTAGTTGAAAAAGTAATAATTACCATCCAACAGTAATTTAAAGTCAAAAGATTAAAAGTTAAAATGTCATCATCTTTTTTTTTTTTTTAAATTTTGTTCAATATTTTTATTTTATTTTCATTTTTTGTATTTTTTTTTTTTAATATTGTATGTTCGACTGGTCCGGGGTCATAGTTTTTCATCATAAAATTGATTTTATGGACTCTACCAAAAATGATTCAAAATGTCATTTGGATCGGGCCTCATGTTGAATAAATACTTTTTAAACCCTCACAGTTACCAAAATTGTCATTTTTACAGAGTTTTGCTTACTCAGAAGCTTCACTTTTGTCCAATTTCAGGCACAGAAATCACTTTAAACACATTTATTTTAGTTGAAAAAGTAATAATTCACATCCAACAGTAATTTAAAGTCAAAAGATTAAATGTTAAAATTTCATCATCTTTTTTTTAATTTTTTTATTTTGTTCAATATTTTTATTTTATTTTCATTTTTTGTATTTATTTTTTTAAAATATTGTATGTTCGACTGGTCCGGGATCATAGTTTTTCATCATAAAATTGATTTTATGGACTCTACCAAAAATGATTCAAAATGTCATTTGGATCGGGCCTCATGTTGAATAAATACTTTTTAAACCCTCACAGTTACCAAAATTGTCATTTTTACAGAGTTTTGCTTACTCAGAAGCTTCACTTTTGTCCAATTTCAGGCACAGAAATCACTTTAAACACACTTATTTTAGTTGAAAAAGTAATAATTCACATCCAACAGTAATTTAAAGTCAAAAGATTAAATGTTAAAATTTCATCATCTTTTTTTTTTATTAAATTTTTTTTTTTCAATATTTTATTTATTTTTGTTAGTTTTTTTGTATTTATTTATTTTAAATATTGTACGTTCGACTGGTCCGGGGTCATCGGTTTTCATCATAAAATTGATTTTATGGACTCTACCATAAATGATTCAAAATGTCATTTGGATCGGGCTCATGTTGAATAACCACTTTTTAAACCCTCACAGTTACCAAAATTGTCATTTTTACAGAGTTTTGCTTACTCAGAAGCTTCACTTTTGACCAATTTCAGGTACAGAAATCACTTTAAACACACTTATTTCAGTTGAAAAAGTAATAATTCACATCCAACAGTAATTTAAAGTCAAAAGAATAAATGTTAAAATTTCATCATCTTTTCTTTTTTTTTTTTTATTTAATTTTTTTTATTTATTTATTTATGTATTTTAAATTTTGATTAATTTTTAGTAATTTTTTTTTGTATTTTTTTTTTTTATATTGGACGTTCGACTGGTCTGGGGTCATCGTTTTTCATTATAAAATTGATTTTATGGACTCTACCAAAAATGATTCAAAATGTCATTTGGATCGGGCCTCATGTTGAATAACCACTTTTTAAACCCTCACAGTTACCAAAATTGTCATTTTTACAGAATTTTGTTTACTCGGAAGCTTCACTTTTGTCCAATTCCAGGCACAGAAATCACTTTAAACACACTTATTTTAGTTGAAAAAGTAATAATTCACATCCAACAGTAATTTAAAGTCAAAAGATTAAATGTTAAAATGTCATAATCTTTTTTATTTTTTTTTATTTATTTATTTATTTATTTTAATTTTGGTTAATATTTTTATTTTTTTATTTATTATTATTATTTTTTTTAATTTTTTTTTGTTTAAATATTGTACGTTCGACTGGTCCGGGGTCATCGTTTTTCATCATAAAATTGATTTTATGGACTCTACCAAAAATGATTCAAAATGTCATTTGGATCGGGCCTCATGTTGAATACCCACTTTTTAAATCCTCACAGTTACCAAAATTGTCATTTTTACAGAATTTTGTTTACTCGGAAGCTTCACTTTTGTCCAATTCAGGCACAGAAATCACTTTAAACACACTTATTTTAGTTGAAAAAGTAATAATTCACATCCAACAGTAATTTAAAGTCAAAAGATTAAATGTTAAAATTTCATCAATATTGACCACTTTTTTGAACGTTCGACTGGTCCGGGGTCATCGTTTTTCATCATAAAATTGATTTTTTGGACTCTACCAAACATGATTCAAAATGTCATTTGGATCGGGCCTCATGTTGAATAACCACTTTTTAAACCCTCACAGTTACCAAAATTGTCATTTTTACAGAGTTTTGCTTACTCAGAAGCTTCACTTTTGTCCAATATCAGGCACAGAAATCACTTTAAACACACTTATTTTAGTTGAAAAAGTAATAATTCACATCCAACAGTAATTTAAAGTCAAAAGATTAAATGTTAAAATTTCATCATCTTTTTTTTATTTTTATTTTTTATTATTTATTTATTTCTTTATTTTAATTTTGGTTAATATTTTTATTTATTTTATTTATTATTATTATTTTTTTTGTATTTTTTTTGTTTAAATATTGTACGTTCGACTGGTCCGGGGTCATCGTTTTTCATCATAAAATTGATTTTATGGACTCTACCAAAAATGATTCAAAATGTCATTTGGATCGGGCCTCATGTTGAATAACCACTTTTTAAACCCTCACAGTTACCAAAATTGTCATTTTTACAGAATTTTGTTTACTCGGAAGCTTCACTTTTGTCCAATTCCAGGCACAGAAATCACTTTAAACACTCTTATTTTAGTTGAAAAAGTAATAATTCACATCCAACAGTAATTTAAAGTCAAAAGATTAAATGTTAAAATGTCATCATCTTTTTTTTTTTTTGTTTAAATATTGTTCACAATTTTTTTTTTTTTTTTATTTATTTATTTATTTATTTTAAATATTGTGTGTTCGACTGGTCCGGGGTGATCGTTTTTCATCATAAAATTGATTTTATGGACTCTACCAAAAATGATTCAAAATGTCATTTGGATCGGGCCTCATGTTGAATAACCACTTTTTAAACCCTCACAGTTACCAAAATTGTCATTTTTACAGAGTTTTGCTTACTCAGAAGCTTCACTTTTGTCCAATTCCAGGCACAGAAATCACTTTAAACAACTTATTTTAGTTGAAAAAGTAATAATTCACATCCAACAGTAATTTAAAGTCAAAAGATTAAATGTTAAAATTTCATCATCTTTTTTTTATTTTTTTTATTTTGTTCAATATTTTTATTTTATTTTCATTTTTTGTATTTTTTTTTTTTAAATATTGTATGTTCGACTGGTCTGGGGTCATAGTTTTTCATCATAAAATTGATTTTATGGACTCTACCAAAAATGATTCAAAATGTCATTTGGATCGGGCCTCATGTTGAATAAATACTTTTTAAACCCTCACAGTTACCAAAATTGTCATTTTTACAGAGTTTTGCTTACTCAGAAGCTTCACTTTTGTCCAATTTCAGGCACAGAAATCACTTTAAACACACTTATTTTAGTTGAAAAAGTAATAATTCACATCCAACAGTAATTTAAAGTCAAAAGATTAAATGTTAAAATGTCATCTTTTTTTTTTTTTTTTTTTAAATGTAATTTTTTTTATTTATTTATTTATTTATTCATTTTTTTAAATTTTGATTAATTTTTATTTTATTTTTTTTAAATATTGTACGTTCGACTGGTCCGGGGTCATCGTTTTTCATCATAAAATTGATTTTTTGGACTCTACCAAACATGATTCAAAATGTCATTTGGATCGGGCCTCATGTTGAATAACCACTTTTTAAACCCTGACAGTGACCAAAATTGCCATTTATTACAGAGTTTTGCTTACTCAGAAGCTTCACTTTTGTCCAATATCAGGCACAGAAATCACTTTAAACACACTTATTTTAGTTGAAAAAGTAATAATTCACATCCAACAGTAATTTAAAGTCAAAAGATTAAATGTTAAAATTTCATCATCTTTTTTTTATTTTTATTTTTTATTATTTATTTATTTCTTTATTTTAATTTTGGTTAATATTTTTATTTATTTTATTTATTATTATTATTTTTTTTGTATTTTTTTTGTTTAAATATTGTACGTTCGACTGGTCCGGGGTCATCGTTTTTCATCATAAAATTGATTTTATGGACTCTACCAAAAATGATTCAAAATGTCATTTGGATCGGGCCTCATGTTGAATAACCACTTTTTAAACCCTCACAGTTACCAAAATTGTCATTTTTACAGAATTTTGTTTACTCGGAAGCTTCACTTTTGTCCAATTCCAGGCACAGAAATCACTTTAAACACTCTTATTTTAGTTGAAAAAGTAATAATTCACATCCAACAGTAATTTAAAGTCAAAAGATTAAATGTTAAAATGTCATCATCTTTTTTTTTTTTTGTTTAAATATTGTTCACAATTTTTTTTTTTTTTTATTTATTTATTTATTTATTTTAAATATTGTGTGTTCGACTGGTCCGGGGTGATCGTTTTTCATCATAAAATTGATTTTATGGACTCTACCAAAAATGATTCAAAATGTCATTTGGATCGGGCCTCATGTTGAATAACCACTTTTTAAACCCTCACAGTTACCAAAATTGTCATTTTTACAGAGTTTTGCTTACTCAGAAGCTTCACTTTTGTCCAATTCCAGGCACAGAAATCACTTTAAACAACTTATTTTAGTTGAAAAAGTAATAATTCACATCCAACAGTAATTTAAAGTCAAAAGATTAAATGTTAAAATTTCATCATCTTTTTTTTTTTTTTTTTATTTTGTTCAATATTTTCATTTTATTTTCATTTTTTGTATTTTTTTTTTAAATATTGTATGTTCGACTGGTCTGGGGTCATAGTTTTTCATCATAAAATTGATTTTATGGACTCTACCAAAAATGATTCAAAATGTCATTTGGATCGGGCCTCATGTTGAATAAATACTTTTTAAACCCTCACAGTTACCAAAATTGTCATTTTTACAGAGTTTTGCTTACTCAGAAGCTTCACTTTTGTCCAATTTCAGGCACAGAAATCACTTTAAACACACTTATTTTAGTTGAAAAAGTAATAATTCACATCCAACAGTAATTTAAAGTCAAAAGATTAAATGTTAAAATGTCATCTTTTTTTTTTTTTTTTTTTAAATGTAATTTTTTTTATTTATTTATTTATTTATTCATTTTTTTAAATTTTGATTAATTTTTATTTTATTTTTTTTAAATATTGTACGTTCGACTGGTCCGGGGTGATCGTTTTTCATCATAAAATTGATTTTATGGACTCTACCAAAATGATTAAAAATGTAATTTGGATCAGGCCTCATGTTGAATAACCACTTTTTAAACCATCACAGTTACCAAAATTGTCAGTTTTACAGAGTTTTGCTTACTCAGAAGCTTCACTTTTGTCCAATTTCAGGCACCGAAATCACTTTAAACACACTTATTTTAGTTGAAAAAGTAATAATTCACATCCAACAGTAATTTAAAGTCAAAAGATTAAAAGTTAAAATTTCATCATCTTTTTTTTTTTTTTTAAATTTTGTTCAATATTTTTATTTTATTTTCATTTTTTGTATTTTTTTTTTTTTTAATATTGTATGTTCGACTGGTCCGGGGTCATAGTTTTTCATCATAAAATTGATTTTATGGACTCTACCAAAAATGATTCAAAATGTCATTTGGATCGGGCCTCATGTTGAATAACCACTTTTTAAACCCTCACAGTTACCAAAATTGTCATTTTTACAGAGTTTTGCTTACTCAGAAGCTTCACTTTTGTCCAATTTCAGGCACAGAAATCACTTTAAACACACTTATTTTAGTTGAAAAAGTAATAATTCACATCCAACAGTAATTTAAAGTCAAAAGATTAAATGTTAAAATGTCATCTTTTTTTTTTTTTTTTTTTAAATGTAATTTTTTTTATTTATTTATTTATTTATTCATTTTTTTAAATTTTGATTAATTTTTATTTTATTTTTTTTAAATATTGTACGTTCGACTGGTCCGGGGTGATCGTTTTTCATCATAAAATTGATTTTATGGACTCTACCAAAATGATTAAAAATGTAATTTGGATCAGGCCTCATGTTGAATAACCACTTTTTAAACCATCACAGTTACCAAAATTGTCAGTTTTACAGAGTTTTGCTTACTCAGAAGCTTCACTTTTGTCCAATTTCAGGCACCGAAATCACTTTAAACACACTTATTTTAGTTGAAAAAGTAATAATTCACATCCAACAGTAATTTAAAGTCAAAAGATTAAAAGTTAAAATTTCATCATCTTTTTTTTTTTTTTTAAATTTTGTTCAATATTTTTATTTTATTTTCATTTTTTGTATTTTTTTTTTTTTTAATATTGTATGTTCGACTGGTCCGGGGTCATAGTTTTTCATCATAAAATTGATTTTATGGACTCTACCAAAAATGATTCAAAATGTCATTTGGATCGGGCCTCATGTTGAATAACCACTTTTTAAACCTTCACAGTTACCAAAATTGTCATTTTTACAGAGTTTTGCTTACTCAGAAGCTTCACTTTTGACCAATTTCAGGTACAGAAATCACTTTAAACACACTTATTTCAGTTGAAAAAGTAATAATTCACATCCAACAGCAATTTAAAGTCAAAAGATTAAATGTTAAAATTTCATCATCTTTTTTTTATTTTTTTTTATTTATTTATTTATTTATTTTAATTTTGGTTAATATTTTAATTTTTGTATTTATTATTATTATTTTATTTTTATTTTTTTTGTTTACATATTGTACGTTCGACTGGTCCGGGGTCATCGTTTTTCATCATAAAATTGATTTTATGGACTCTACCAAAAATGATTCAAAATGTCATTTGGATCGGGCCTCATGTTGAATAACCACTTTTTAAACCCTCACAGTTACCAAAATTGTCATTTTTACAGTTTTGCTTACTCAGAAGCTTCACTTTTGTCCAATTCCAGGCACAGAAATCACTTTAAACACACTTATTTTAGTTGAAAAAGTAATAATTCACATCCAACAGTAATTTAAAGTCAAAAGATTAAATGTTAAAATTTCATCATCTTTTTTTTTAATTAAATTTTTTTTTTCAATATTTTATTTATTTTTGTTAGTTTTTTTTGTATTTATTTATTTTTAAATATTGTACGTTCGACTGGTCCGGGGTCATCGGTTTTCATCATAAAATTGATTTTATGGACTCTACCATAAATGATTCAAAATGTCATTTGGATCGGGCCTCATGTTGAATAACCACTTTTTAAACCCTCACAGTTACCAAAATTGTCATTTTTACAGAGTTTTGCTTACTCAGAAGCTTCACTTTTGTCCAATTTTAGGCACAGAAATCACTTTAAACACACTTATTTTAGTTGAAAAAGTAATAATTCACATCCAACAGTAATTTAAAGTCAAAAGATTAAATGTTAAAATTTCATCATCTTTTTTTTTTATTAAATTTTTTTTTTTCAATATTTTATTTATTTTTGTTAGTTTTTTTTGTATTTATTTATTTTAAATATTGTACGTTCGACTGGTCCGGGGTCATCGGTTTTCATCATAAAATTGATTTTATGGACTCTACCATAAATGATTCAAAATGTCATTTGGATCGGGCTCATGTTGAATAACCACTTTTTAAACCCTCACAGTTACCAAAATTGTCATTTTTACAGAGTTTTGCTTACTCAGAAGCTTCACTTTTGACCAATTTCAGGTACAGAAATCACTTTAAACACACTTATTTCAGTTGAAAAAGTAATAATTCACATCCAACAGTAATTTAAAGTCAAAAGAATAAATGTTAAAATTTCATCATCTTTTCTTTTTTTTTTTTTATTTAATTTTTTTTATTTATTTATTTATGTATTTTAAATTTTGATTAATTTTTAGTAATTTTTTTTTGTATTTTTTTTTTTATATTGGACGTTCGACTGGTCTGGGGTCATCGTTTTTCATTATAAAATTGATTTTATGGACTCTACCAAAAATGATTCAAAATGTCATTTGGATCGGGCCTCATGTTGAATAACCACTTTTTAAACCCTCACAGTTACCAAAATTGTCATTTTTACAGAATTTTGTTTACTCGGAAGCTTCACTTTTGTCCAATTCCAGGCACAGAAATCACTTTAAACACACTTATTTTAGTTGAAAAAGTAATAATTCACATCCAACAGTAATTTAAAGTCAAAAGATTAAATGTTAAAATGTCATAATCTTTTTTATTTTTTTTATTTATTTATTTATTTATTTTAATTTTGGTTAATATTTTTATTTTTTTATTTATTATTATTATTTTTTTTAATTTTTTTTTGTTTAAATATTGTACGTTCGACTGGTCCGGGGTCATCGTTTTTCATCATAAAATTGATTTTATGGACTCTACCAAAAATGATTCAAAATGTCATTTGGATCGGGCCTCATGTTGAATACCCACTTTTTAAATCCTCACAGTTACCAAAATTGTCATTTTTACAGAATTTTGTTTACTCGGAAGCTTCACTTTTGTCCAATTCCAGGCACAGAAATCACTTTAAACACACTTATTTTAGTTGAAAAAGTAATAATTCACATCCAACAGTAATTTAAAGTCAAAAGATTAAATGTTAAAATTTCATCAATATTGACCACTTTTTTGAACGTTCGACTGGTCCGGGGTCATCGTTTTTCATCATAAAATTGATTTTTTGGACTCTACCAAACATGATTCAAAATGTCATTTGGATCGGGCCTCATGTTGAATAACCACTTTTTAAACCCTCAGAGTTACCAAAATTGTCATTTTTACAGAGTTTTGCTTACTCAGAAGCTTCACTTTTGTCCAATATCAGGCACAGAAATCACTTTAAACACACTTATTTTAGTTGAAAAAGTAATAATTCACATCCAACAGTAATTTAAAGTCAAAAGATTAAATGTTAAAATTTCATCATCTTTTTTTTATTTTTATTTTTTATTATTTATTTATTTCTTTATTTTAATTTTGGTTAATATTTTTATTTATTTTATTTATTATTATTATTTTTTTTGTATTTTTTTTGTTTAAATATTGTACGTTCGACTGGTCCGGGGTCATCGTTTTTCATCATAAAATTGATTTTATGGACTCTACCAAAAATGATTCAAAATGTCATTTGGATCGGGCCTCATGTTGAATAACCACTTTTTAAACCCTCACAGTTACCAAAATTGTCATTTTTACAGAATTTTGTTTACTCGGAAGCTTCACTTTTGTCCAATTCCAGGCACAGAAATCACTTTAAACACTCTTATTTTAGTTGAAAAAGTAATAATTCACATCCAACAGTAATTTAAAGTCAAAAGATTAAATGTTAAAATGTCATCATCTTTTTTTTTTTTTGTTTAAATATTGTTCACAATTTTTTTTTTTTATTTATTTATTTATTTATTTTAAATATTGTGTGTTCGACTGGTCCGGGGTGATCGTTTTTCATCATAAAATTGATTTTATGGACTCTACCAAAAATGATTCAAAATGTCATTTGGATCGGGCCTCATGTTGAATAACCACTTTTTAAACCCTCACAGTTACCAAAATTGTCATTTTTACAGAGTTTTGCTTACTCAGAAGCTTCACTTTTGTCCAATTCCAGGCACAGAAATCACTTTAAACAACTTATTTTAGTTGAAAAAGTAATAATTCACATCCAACAGTAATTTAAAGTCAAAAGATTAAATGTTAAAATTTCATCATCTTTTTTTTATTTTTTTTATTTTGTTCAATATTTTTATTTTATTGTCATTTTTTGTATTTTTTTTTTTTAAATATTGTATGTTCGACTGGTCTGGGGTCATAGTTTTTCATCATAAAATTGATTTTATGGACTCTACCAAAAATGATTCAAAATGTCATTTGGATCGGGCCTCATGTTGAATAAATACTTTTTAAACCCTCACAGTTACCAAAATTGTCATTTTTACAGAGTTTTGCTTACTCAGAAGCTTCACTTTTGTCCAATTTCAGGCACAGAAATCACTTTAAACACACTTATTTTAGTTGAAAAAGTAATAATTCACATCCAACAGTAATTTAAAGTCAAAAGATTAAATGTTAAAATGTCATCTTTTTTTTTTTTTTTTTTAAATGTAATTTTTTTTATTTATTTATTTATTTATTCATTTTTTTAAATTTTGATTAATTTTTATTTTATTTTTTTTAAATATTGTACGTTCGACTGGTCCGGGGTCATCGTTTTTCATCATAAAATTGATTTTATGGACTCCACCAAAAATGATTCAAAATGTCATCTGGATCGGGCCTCATGTTGAATAACCACTTTTTAAATCCTCACAGTTACCAAAATTGTCATTTTTACAGAGTTTTGCTTACTCAGAAGCTTCAACTTTTGTCCAATTTCAGGCACAGAAATCACTTTAAACACACTTATTTCAGTTGAAAAAGTAATAATTCACATCCAACAGTAATTTAAAGTCAAAAGATTAAATGTTAAAATTTCATCATCTTTTTTTTTTGTTTAAATTTTGTTTAATATTTTTTTTAAATTTATTTTTATTGTTTTCTTTTTAAATATTGTATGTTCGACTGGTCCGGGGTGATCGTTTTTCATCATAAAATTGATTTTATGGACTCTACCAAAAATGATTAAAAATGTAATTTGGATCAGGCCTCATGTTGAATAACCACTTTTTAAACCATCACAGTTACCAAAATTGTCAGTTTTACAGAGTTTTGCTTACTCAGAAGCTTCACTTTTGTCCAATTTCAGGCACCGAAATCACTTTAAACACACTTATTTTAGTTGAAAAAGTAATAATTCACATCCAACAGTAATTTAAAGTCAAAAGATTAAAAGTTAAAATTTCATCATCTTTTTTTTTTTTTTTAAATTTTGTTCAATATTTTTATTGTATTTTCATTTTTTGTATTTTTTTTTTTTTTAATATTGTATGTTCGACTGGTCCGGGGTCATAGTTTTTCATCATAAAATTGATTTTATGGACTCTACCAAAAATGATTCAAAATGTCATTTGGATCGGGCCTCATGTTGAATAACCACTTTTTAAACCCTCACAGTTACCAAAATTGTCATTTTTACAGAGTTTTGCTTACTCAGAAGCTTCACTTTTGACCAATTTCAGGTACAGAAATCACTTTAAACACACTTATTTCAGTTGAAAAAGTAATAATTCACATCCAACAGCAATTTAAAGTCAAAAGATTAAATGTTAAAATTTCATCATCTTTTTTTTATTTTTTTTTATTTATTTATTTATTTATTTTAATTTTGGTTAATATTTTAATTTTTGTATTTATTATTATTATTTTATTTTTATTTTTTTTGTTTACATATTGTACGTTCGACTGGTCCGGGGTCATCGTTTTTCATCATAAAATTGATTTTATGGACTCTACCAAAAATGATTCAAAATGTCATTTGGATCGGGCCTCATGTTGAATAACCACTTTTTAAACCCTCACAGTTACCAAAATTGTCATTTTTACAGAGTTTTGCTTACTCAGAAGCTTCACTTTTGTCCAATTCCAGGCACAGAAATCACTTTAAACACACTTATTTTAGTTGAAAAAGTAATAATTCACATCCAACAGTAATTTAAAGTCAAAAGATTAAATGTTAAAATTTCATCATCTTTTTTTTTAATTAAATTTTTTTTTTCAATATTTTATTTATTTTTGTTAGTTTTTTTTGTATTTATTTATTTTTAAATATTGTACGTTCGACTGGTCCGGGGTCATCGGTTTTCATCATAAAATTGATTTTATGGACTCTACCATAAATGATTCAAAATGTCATTTGGATCGGGCCTCATGTTGAATAACCACTTTTTAAACCCTCACAGTTACCAAAATTGTCATTTTTACAGAGTTTTGCTTACTCAGAAGCTTCACTTTTGACCAATTTCAGGTACAGAAATCACTTTAAACACACTTATTTCAGTTGAAAAAGTAATAATTCACATCCAACAGCAATTTAAAGTCAAAAGAATAAATGTTAAAATTTCATCATCTTTTCTTTTTTTTTTTTATTTAATTTTTTGTATTTATTTATTTATGTATTTTAAATTTTGATTAATCTTTAGTAATTTTTTTTTGTATTTTTTTTTTTAATATTGGACGTTCGACTGGTCCGGGGTCATCGTTTTTCATCATAAAATTGATTTTATGGACTCTACCAAAAATGATTCAAAATGTCATTTGGATCGGGCCTCATGTTGAATAACCACTTTTTAAACCCTCACAGTTACCAAAATTGTCATTTTTACAGAATTTTGTTTACTCGGAAGCTTCACTTTTTTCCAATTCCAGGCACAGAAATCACTTTAAACACACTTATTTTAGTTGAAAAAGTAATAATTCACATCCAACAGTAATTTAAAGTCAAAAGATTAAATGTTAAAATTTCATCATCTTTTTTTTTTTTTTTATTTATTTATTTATTTATTTTAATTTTGGTTAATATTTTTATTTTTGTATTTATTATTATTATTTTATTTTTATTTTTTTTTGTTTAAATATTGTACGTTCGACTGGTCCGGGGTCATCGTTTTTCATCATAAAATTGATTTTATGGACTCTACCAAAAATGATTCAAAATGTCATTTGGATCGGGCCTCATGTTGAATACCCACTTTTTAAATCCTCACAGTTACCAAAATTGTCATTTTTACAGAATTTTGTTTACTCGGAAGCTTCACTTTTGTCCAATTCCAGGCACAGAAATCACTTTAAACACACTTATTTTAGTTGAAAAAGTAATAATTCACATCCAACAGTAATTTAAAGTCAAAAGATTAAATGTTAAAATTTCATCATCTTTTTTTTTTGTTTAAATATTGTTCACTATTTTTTATTTATTTATTTATTTATTTTTAAATATTGTATGTTCGACTGGTCCGGGGTGATCGTTTTTCATCATAAAATTGATTTTATGGACTCTACCAAAAATGATTCAAAATGTCATTTGGATCGGGCCTCATGTTGAATAACCACTTTTTAAACCCTCACAGTTACCAAAATTGTCATTTTTACAGAGTTTTGCTTACTCAGAAGCTTCACTTTTGTCAAATTTCAGGCACAGAAATCACTTTAAACACACTTATTTTAGTTGAAAAAGTAATAATTCACATCCAACAGTAATTTAAAGTCAAAAGATTAAATGTTAAAATGTCATCTTTTTTTTTTTTTTTTTTTAAATGTAATTCTTTTTATTTATTTATTTATTTATTCATTTTTTAAAATTTTGTTAAATTTTTTTTTATTTTTAATTATTTTTATTATTTTTATTTTTTTAAATATTGTACGTTCGACTGGTCCGGGGTCATCGTTTTTCATCATAAAATTGATTTTATGGACTCCACCAAAAATGATTCAAAATGTCATCTGGATCGGGCCTCATGTTGAATAACCACTTTTTAAATCCTCACAGTTACCAAAATTGTCATTTTTACAGAGTTTTGCTTACTCAGAAGCTTCAACTTTTGTCCAATTTCAGGCACAGAAATCACTTTAAACACACTTATTGTAGTTGAAAAAGTAATAATTCACATCCAACAGTAATTTAAAGTCAAAAGATTAAATGTTAAAATTTCATAATCTTTTTTTTTTTTTTTTCTTTTTAATTGTTTTTTTTTTTATTTTGGTTAATATTTTAAATTTTTTATTTATTATTATTTTTTTTTTTGTATTTTTTTTTTAAATATTGTACGTTCGACTGGTTCGGGGTCATCGGTTTTCATCATAAAATTGATTTTATGGACTCTACCAAAAATGATTCAAAATGTCATTTGGATCGGGCCTCATGTTGAATAACCACTTTTTAAACCCTCACAGTTACCAAAATTGTCAATTTTACAGAGTTTTGCTTACTCAGAAGCTTCACTTTTGACCAATTTCAGGCACAGAAATCACTTTAAACACACTTATTTTAGTTGAAAAAGTAATATTTCACATCCAACAGTAATTTAAAGTCAAAAGATTAAATGTTAAAATTTCATCATCTTTTTTTTTGTTTAAATTTTGTTCAATATTTTTTTTAAATTTATTTTTATTGTTTTTTTTTTAAATATTGTATGTTCGACTGGTCCGGGGTGATCGTTTTTCATCATAAAATTGATTTTATGGACTCTACCAAAAATGATTAAAAATGTCATTTGGATCAGGCCTCATGTTGAATAACCACTTTTTAAACCATCACAGTTACCAAAATTGTCAGTTTTACAGAGTTTTGCTTACTCAGAAGCTTCACTTTTGTCCAATTTCAGGCACCGAAATCACTTTAAACACACTTATTTTAGTTGAAAAAGTAATAATTACCATCCAACAGTAATTTAAAGTCAAAAGATTAAAAGTTAAAATGTCATCATCTTTTTTTTTTTTTTTAATTTTGTTCAATATTTTTATTTTATTTTCATTTTTTGTATTTTTTTTTTTTAATATTGTATGTTCGACTGGTCCGGGGTCATAGTTTTTCATCATAAAATTGATTTTATGGACTCTACCAAAAATGATTCAAAATGTCATTTGGATCGGGCCTCATGTTGAATAAATACTTTTTAAACCCTCACAGTTACCAAAATTGTCATTTTTACAGAGTTTTGCTTACTCAGAAGCTTCACTTTTGTCCAATTTCAGGCACAGAAATCAATTTAAACACATTTATTTTAGTTGAAAAAGTAATAATTCACATCCAACAGTAATTTAAAGTCAAAAGATTAAATGTTAAAATTTCATCATCTTTTTTTTAATTTTTTTATTTTGTTCAATATTTTTATTTTATTTTCATTTTTTGTATTTATTTTTTTAAAATATTGTATGTTCGACTGGTCCGGGATCATAGTTTTTCATCATAAAATTGATTTTATGGACTCTACCAAAAATGATTCAAAATGTCATTTGGATCGGGCCTCATGTTGAATAAATACTTTTTAAACCCTCACAGTTACCAAAATTGTCATTTTTACAGAGCTTTGCTTACTCAGAAGCTTCACTTTTGTCCAATTTCAGGCACAGAAATCACTTTAAACACACTTATTTTAGTTGAAAAAGTAATAATTCACATCCAACAGTAATTTAAAGTCAAAAGATTAAATGTTAAAATTTCATCATCTTTTTTTTTATAAAATTTTTTTTTTTCAATATTTTATTTATTTTTGTTAGTTTTTTTTGTATTTATTTATTTTAAATATTGTACGTTCGACTGGTCCGGGGTCATCGGTTTTCATCATAAAATTGATTTTATGGACTCTACCATAAATGATTCAAAATGTCATTTGGATCGGGCCTCATGTTGAATAACCACTTTTTAAACCCTCACAGTTACCAAAATTGTCATTTTTACAGAGTTTTGCTTACTCAGAAGCTTCACTTTTGACCAATTTCAGGTACAGAAATCACTTTAAACACACTTATTTCAGTTGAAAAAGTAATAATTCACATCCAACAGTAATTTAAAGTCAAAAGAATAAATGTTAAAATTTCATCATCTTTTCTTTTTTTTTTTTTATTGAATTTTTTTTATTTATTTATTTATTTATTTTAATTTTGGTTAATATTTTTATTTTTTTATTTATTATTATTATTTTTTTTAATTTTTTTTTGTTTAAATATTGTACGTTCGACTGGTCCGGGGTCATCGTTTTTCATCATAAAATTGATTTTATGGACTCTACCAAAAATGATTCAAAATGTCATTTGGATCGGGCCTCATGTTGAATACCCACTTTTTAAATCCTCACAGTTACCAAAATTGTCATTTTTACAGAATTTTGTTTACTCGGAAGCTTCACTTTTGTCCAATTCCAGGCACAGAAATCACTTTAAACACACTTATTTTAGTTGAAAAAGTAATAATTCACATCCAACAGTAATTTAAAGTCAAAAGATTAAATGTTAAAATTTCATCAATATTGACCACTTTTTTGAACGTTCAACTGGTCCGGGGTCATCGTTTTTCATCATAAAATTGATTTTTTGGACTCTACCAAACATGATTCAAAATGTCATTTGGATCGGGCCTCATGTTGAATAACCACTTTTTAAACCCTCACAGTTACCAAAATTTTCATTTTTACAGAGTTTTGCTTACTCAGAAGCTTCACTTTTGTCCAATATCAGGCACAGAAATCACTTTAAACACACTTATTTTAGTTGAAAAAGTAATAATTCACATCCAACAGTAATTTAAAGTCAAAAGATTAAATGTTAAAATTTCATCATCTTTTTTTTTATTTTTATTTTTTATTATTTATTTATTTCTTTATTTTAATTTTGGTTAATATTTTTATTTATTTTATTTATTATTATTATTTTTTTTGTATTTTTTTTGTTTAAATATTGTACGTTCGACTGGTCCGGGGTCATCGTTTTTCATCATAAAATTGATTTTATGGACTCTACCAAAAATGATTCAAAATGTCATTTGGATCGGGCCTCATGTTGAATAACCACTTTTTAAACCCCCACAGTTACCAAAATTGTCATTTTTACAGAATTTTGTTTACTCGGAAGCTTCACTTTTGTCCAATTCCAGGCACAGAAATCACTTTAAACACACTTATTTTAGTTGAAAAAGTAATAATTCACATCCAACAGTAATTTAAAGTCAAAAGATTAAATGTTAAAATGTCATCATCTTTTTTTTTTTGTTTAAATATTGTTCACAATTTTTTTATTTTTTTTATTTATTTATTTATTTATTTTAAATATTGTGTGTTCGACTGGTCCGGGGTGATCGTTTTTCATCATAAAATTGATTTTATGGACTCTACCAAAAATGATTCAAAATGTCATTTGGATCGGGCCTCATGTTGAATAACCACTTTTTAAACCCTCACAGTTACCAAAATTGTCATTTTTACAGAGTTTTGCTTACTCAGAAGCTTCACTTTTGTCCAATTCCAGGCACAGAAATCACTTTAAACAACTTATTTTAGTTGAAAAAGTAATAATTCACATCCAACAGTAATTTAAAGTCAAAAGATTAAATGTTAAAATTTCATCATCTTTTTTTTATTTTTTTTATTTTGTTCAATATTTTTATTTTATTTTCATTTTTTGTATTTATTTTTTTTAAATATTGTATGTTCGACTGGTCTGGGGTCATAGTTTTTCATCATAAAATTGATTTTATGGACTCTACCAAAAATGATTCAAAATGTCATTTGGATCGGGCCTCATGCTGAATAAATACTTTTTAAACCCTCACAGTTACCAAAATTGTCATTTTTACAGAGTTTTGCTTACTCAGAAGCTTCACTTTTGTCCAATTTCAGGCACAGAAATCACTTTAAACACACTTATTTTAGTTGAAAAAGTAATAATTCACATCCAACAGTAATTTAAAGTCAAAAGATTAAATGTTAAAATGTCATCTTTTTTTTTTTTTTTTTTTAAATGTAATTTTTTTTATTTATTTATTTATTTATTCATTTTTTTAAATTTTGATTAATTTTTATTTTATTTTTTTTAAATATTGTACGTTCGACTGGTCCGGGGTCATCATTTTTCATCATAAAATTGATTTTATGGACTCCACCAAAAATGATTCAAAATGTCATCTGGATCGGGCCTCATGTTGAATAACCACTTTTTAAATCCTCACAGTTACCAAAATTGTCATTTTTACAGAGTTTTGCTTACTCAGAAGCTTCAACTTTTGTCCAATTTCAGGCACAGAAATCACTTTAAACACACTTATTTCAGTTGAAAAAGTAATAATTCACATCCAACAGTAATTTAAAGTCAAAAGATTAAATGTTAAAATTTCATCATCTTTTTTTTTTGTTTAAATTTTGTTCAATATTTTTTTAAAATTTATTTTTATTGTTTTCTTTTTAAATATTGTATGTTCGACTGGTCCGGGGTGATCGTTTTTCATCATAAAATTGATTTTATGGACTCTACCAAAAATGATTAAAAATGTAATTTGGATCAGGCCTCATGTTGAATAACCACTTTTTAAACCATCACAGTTACCAAAATTGTCAGTTTTACAGAGTTTTGCTTACTCAGAAGCTTCACTTTTGTCCAATTTCAGGCACCGAAATCACTTTAAACACACTTATTTTAGTTGAAAAAGTAATAATTCACATCCAACAGTAATTTAAAGTCAAAAGATTAAAAGTTAAAATTTCATCATCTTTTTTTTTTTTTTTAAATTTTGTTCAATATTTTTATTTTATTTTCATTTTTTGTATTTTTTTTTTTTTTAATATTGTATGTTCGACTGGTCCGGGGTCATAGTTTTTCATCATAAAATTGATTTTATGGACTCTACCAAAAATGATTCAAAATGTCATTTGGATCGGGCCTCATGTTGAATAACCACTTTTTAAACCCTCACAGTTACCAAAATTGTCATTTTTACAGAGTTTTGCTTACTCAGAAGCTTCACTTTTGACCAATTTCAGGTACAGAAATCACTTTAAACACACTTATTTCAGTTGAAAAAGTAATAATTCACATCCAACAGCAATTTAAAGTCAAAAGAATAAATGTTAAAATTTCATCATCTTTTCTTTTTTTTTTTATTTAATTTTTTTTATTTATTTATTTATGTATTTTAAATTTTGATTAATCTTTAGTAATTTTTTTTTGTATTTTTTTTTTTAATATTGGACGTTCGACTGGTCCGGGGTCATCGTTTTTCATCATAAAATTGATTTTATGGACTCTACCAAAAATGATTCAAAATGTCATTTGGATCGGGCCTCATGTTGAATAACCACTTTTTAAACCCTCACAGTTACCAAAATTGTCATTTTTACAGAATTTTGTTTACTCGGAAGCTTCACTTTTGTCCAATTCCAGGCACAGAAATCACTTTAAACACACTTATTTTAGTTGAAAAAGTAATAATTCACATCCAACAGTAATTTAAAGTCAAAAGATTAAATGTTAAAATTTCATCATCTTTTTTTTATTTTTTTTTATTTATTTATTTATTTATTTTAATTTTGGTTAATATTTTAATTTTTGTATTTATTATTATTATTTTATTTTTATTTTTTTTGTTTACATATTGTACGTTCGACTGGTCCGGGGTCATCGTTTTTCATCATAAAATTGATTTTATGGACTCTACCAAAAATGATTCAAAATGTCATTTGGATCGGGCCTCATGTTGAATACCCACTTTTTAAATCCTCACAGTTACCAAAATTGTCATTTTTACAGAATTTTGTTTACTCGGAAGCTTCACTTTTGTCCAATTCCAGGCACAGAAATCACTTTAAACACACTTATTGTAGTTGAAAAAGTAATAATTCACATCCAACAGTAATTTAAAGTCAAAAGATTAAATGTTAAAATTTCATCATCTTTTTTTTTTGTTTAAATATTGTTCACTATTTTTTATTTATTTATTTATTTATTTATTTATTTTTAAATATTGTATGTTCGACTGGTCCGGGGTGATCGTTTTTCATCATAAAATTGATTTTATGGACTCTACCAAAAATGATTCAAAATGTCATTTGGATCGGGCCTCATGTTGAATAACCACTTTTTAAACCCTCACAGTTACCAAAATTGTCATTTTTACAGAGTTTTGCTTACTCAGAAGCTTCACTTTTGTCAAATTTCAGGCACAGAAATCACTTTAAACACACTTATTTTAGTTGAAAAAGTAATAATTCACATCCAACAGTAATTTAAAGTCAAAAGATTAAATGTTAAAATTTCATAATCTTTCTTTTTTTTTTTTCTTTTTAATTGTTTTTTATTTTTTTTATTTTGGTTAATATTTTTAATTTTTTATTTATTATTATTTTTTTTTTTGTATTTTTGTTTTTTAAATATTGTACGTTCGACTGGTTCGGGGTCATCGGTTTTCATCATAAAATTGATTTTATGGACTCTACCAAAAATGATTCAAAATGTCATTTGGATCGGGCCTCATGTTGAATAACCACTTTTTAAACCCTCACAGTTACCAAAATTGTCATTTTTACAGAGTTTTGCTTACTCAGAAGCTTCACTTTTGACCAATTTCAGGCACAGAAATCACTTTAAACACACTTATTTTAGTTGAAAAAGTAATATTTCACATCCAACAGTAATTTAAAGTCAAAAGATTAAATGTTAAAATTTCATCATCTTTTTTTTTGTTTAAATTTTGTTCAATATTTTTTTTAATTTATTTTTATTGTTTTTTTTTTAAATATTGTATGTTCGACTGGTCCGGGGTGATCGTTTTTCATCATAAAATTGATTTTATGGACTCTACCAAAAATGATTAAAAATGTCATTTGGATCAGGCCTAATGTTGAATAACCACTTTTTAAACCATCACAGTTACCAAAATTGTCAGTTTTACAGAGTTTTGCTTACTCAGAAGCTTCACTTTTGTCCAATTTCAGCCACCGAAATCACTTTAAACACACTTATTTTAGTTGAAAAAGTAATAATTCACATCCAACAGTAATTTAAAGTCAAAAGATTAAAAGTTAAAATTTCATCATCTTTTTTTTTTTTTTTTAAATTTTGTTCAATATTTTTATTTTATTTTCATTTTTTGTATTTTTTTTTTTTTTAATATTGTATGTTCGACTGGTCCGGGGTCATAGTTTTTCATCATAAAATTGATTTTATGGACTCTACCAAAAATGATTCAAAATGTCATTTGGATCGGGCCTCATGTTGAATAAATACTTTTTAAACCCTCACAGTTACCAAAATTGTCATTTTTACAGAGTTTTGCTTACTCAGAAGCTTCACTTTTGTCCAATTTCAGGCACAGAAATCACTTTAAACACACTTATTTTAGTTGAAAAAGTAATAATTCACATCCAACAGTAATTTAAAGTCAAAAGATTAAATGTTAAAATTTCATCATCTTTTTTTTAATTTTTTTATTTTGTTCAATATTTTTATTTTATTTTCATTTTTTGTATTTATTTTTTTAAAATATTGTATGTTCGACTGGTCCGGGGTCATAGTTTTTCATCATAAAATTGATTTTATGGACTCTACCAAAAATGATTCAAAATGTCATTTGGATCGGGCCTCATGTTGAATAAATACTTTTTAAACCCTCACAGTTACCAAAATTGTCATTTTTACAGAGTTTTGCTTACTCAGAAGCTTCACTTTTGTCCAATTTCAGGCACAGAAATCACTTTAAACACACTTATTTTAGTTGAAAAAGTAATAATTCACATCCAACAGTAATTTAAAGTCAAAAGATTAAATGTTAAAATTTCATCATCTTTTTTTTTAATAAATTTTTTTTTTTTCAATATTTTATTTATTTTTGTTAGTTTTTTTTGTATTTATTTATTTTTAAATATTGTACGTTCGACTGGTCCGGGGTCATCGGTTTTCATCATAAAATTGATTTTATGGACTCTACCATAAATGATTCAAAATGTCATTTGGATCGGGCCTCATGTTGAATAACCACTTTTTAATCCCTCACAGTTACCAAAATTGTCATTTTTACAGAGTTTTGCTTACTCAGAAGCTTCACTTTTGACCAATTTCAGGTACAGAAATCACTTTAAACACACTTATTTCAGTTGAAAAAGTAATAATTCACATCCAACAGTAATTTAAAGTCAAAAGAATAAATGTTAAAATTTCATCATCTTTTCTTTTTTTTTTTTTATTTAATTTTTTTTATTTATTTATTTATGTATTTTAAATTTTGATTAATTTTCAGTAATTTTTTTTTGTATTTTTTTTTTTTAATATTGGACGTTCGACTGGTCCGGGGTCATCGTTTTTCATTATAAAATTGATTTTATGGACTCTACCAAAAATGATTCAAAATGTCATTTGGATCGGGCCTCATGTTGAATAACCACTTTTTAAACCCTCACAGTTACCAAAATTGTCATTTTTACAGAATTTTGTTTACTCGGAAGCTTTACTTTTGTCCAATTCCAGGCACAGAAATCACTTTAAACACACTTATTTTAGTTGAAAAAGTAATAATTCACATCCAACAGTAATTTAAAGTCAAAAGATTAAATGTTAAAATTTCATCATCTTTTTTTTTTTTTTTTTTATTTATTTATTTATTTATTTTAATTTTGGTTAATATTTTTATTTTTTTATTTATTATTATTATTTTTTTTTATTTTTTTTTGTTTAAATATTGTACGTTCGACTGGTCCGGGGTCATCGTTTTTCATCATAAAATTGATTTTATGGACTCTACCAAAAATGATTCAAAATGTCATTTGGATCGGGCCTCATGTTGAATACCCACTTTTTAAATCCTCACAGTTACCAAAATTGTCATTTTTACAGAGTTTTGCTTACTCAGAAGCTTCAACTTTTGTCCAATTTCAGGCACAGAAATCACTTTAAACACACTTATTTCAGTTGAAAAAGTAATAATTCACATCCAACAGTAATTTAAAGTCAAAAGATTAAATGTTAAAATTTCATCATCTTTTTTTTTTGTTTAAATTTTGTTCAATATTTTTTTTAAATTTATTTTTATTGTTTTCTTTTTAAATATTGTATGTTCGACTGGTCCGGGGTGATCGTTTTTCATCATAAAATTGATTTTATGGACTCTACCAAAAATGATTAAAAATGTAATTTGGATCAGGCCTCATGTTGAATAACCACTTTTTAAACCATCACAGTTACCAAAATAGTCAGTTTTACAGAGTTTTGCTTACTCAGAAGCTTCACTTTTGTCCAATTTCAGGCACCGAAATCACTTTAAACACACTTATTTTAGTTGAAAAAGTAATAATTCACATCCAACAGTAATTTAAAGTCAAAAGATTAAAAGTTAAAATTTCATCATCTTTTTTTTTTTTTTTAAATTTTGTTCAATATTTTTATTTTATTTTCATTTTTTGTATTTTTTTTTTTTTAATATTGTATGTTCGACTGGTCCGGGGTCATAGTTTTTCATCATAAAATTGATTTTATGGACTCTACCAAAAATGATTCAAAATGTCATTTGGATCGGGCCTCATGTTGAATAACCACTTTTTAAACCCTCACAGTTACCAAAATTGTCATTTTTACAGAGTTTTGCTTACTCAGAAGCTTCATTTTTGACCAATTTCAGGTACAGAAATCACTTTAAACACACTTATTTCAGTTGAAAAAGTAATAATTCACATCCAACAGCAATTTAAAGTCAAAAGAATAAATGTTAAAATTTCATCATCTTTTCTTTTTTTTTTTTCTTTAATTTTTTTTATTTATTTATTTATGTATTTTAAATTTTGATTAATCTTTAGTAATTTTTTTTTGTATTTTTTTTTTTAATATTGGACGTTCGACTGGTCCGGGGTCATCGTTTTTCATCATAAAATTGATTTTATGGACTCTACCAAAAATGATTCAAAATGTCATTTGGATCGGGCCTCATGTTGAATAACCACTTTTTAAACCCTCACAGTTACCAAAATTGTCATTTTTACAGAATTTTGTTTACTCGGAAGCTTCACTTTTGTCCAATTCCAGGCACAGAAATCACTTTAAACACACTTATTTTAGTTGAAAAAGTAATAATTCACATCCAACAGTAATTTAAAGTCAAAAGATTAAATGTTAAAATTTCATCATCTTTTTTTTATTTTTTTTTATTTATTTATTTATTTATTTTAATTTTGGTTAATATTTTAATTTTTGTATTTATTATTATTATTTTATTTTTATTTTTTTTGTTTACATATTGTACGTTCGACTGGTCCGGGGTCATCGTTTTTCATCATAAAATTGATTTTATGGACTCTACCAAAAATGATTCAAAATGTCATTTGGATCGGGCCTCATGTTGAATACCCACTTTTTAAATCCTCACAGTTACCAAAATTGTCATTTTTACAGAATTTTGTTTACTCGGAAGCTTCACTTTTGTCCAATTCCAGGCACAGAAATCACTTTAAACACACTTATTGTAGTTGAAAAAGTAATAATTCACATCCAACAGTAATTTAAAGTCAAAAGATTAAATGTTAAAATTTCATCATCTTTTTTTTTTTGTTTAAATATTGTTCACTATTTTTTATTTATTTATTTATTTATTTATTTATTTTTAAATATTGTATGTTCGACTGGTCCGGGGTGATCGTTTTTCATCATAAAATTGATTTTATGGACTCTACCAAAAATGATTCAAAATGTCATTTGGATCGGGCCTCATGTTGAATAACCACTTTTTAAACCCTCACAGTTACCAAAATTGTCATTTTTACAGAGTTTTGCTTACTCAGAAGCTTCACTTTTGTCAAATTTCAGGCACAGAAATCACTTTAAACACACTTATTTTAGTTGAAAAAGTAATAATTCACATCCAACAGTAATTTAAAGTCAAAAGATTAAATGTTAAAATTTCATAATCTTTCTTTTTTTTTTTTCTTTTTAATTGTTTTTTATTTTTTTTATTTTGGTTAATATTTTTAATTTTTTATTTATTATTATTTTTTTTTTGTATTTTTGTTTTTTAAATATTGTACGTTCGACTGGTTCGGGGTCATCGGTTTTCATCATAAAATTGATTTTATGGACTCTACCAAAAATGATTCAAAATGTCATTTGGATCGGGCCTCATGTTGAATAACCACTTTTTAAACCCTCACAGTTACCAAAATTGTCATTTTTACAGAGTTTTGCTTACTCAGAAGCTTCACTTTTGACCAATTTCAGGCACAGAAATCACTTTAAACACACTTATTTTAGTTGAAAAAGTAATATTTCACATCCAACAGTAATTTAAAGTCAAAAGATTAAATGTTAAAATTTCATCATCTTTTTTTTTGTTTAAATTTTGTTCAATATTTTTTTTAATTTATTTTTATTGTTTTTTTTTTAAATATTGTATGTTCGACTGGTCCGGGGTGATCGTTTTTCATCATAAAATTGATTTTATGGACTCTACCAAAAATGATTAAAAATGTCATTTGGATCAGGCCTAATGTTGAATAACCACTTTTTAAACCATCACAGTTACCAAAATTGTCAGTTTTACAGAGTTTTGCTTACTCAGAAGCTTCACTTTTGTCCAATTTCAGCCACCGAAATCACTTTAAACACACTTATTTTAGTTGAAAAAGTAATAATTCACATCCAACAGTAATTTAAAGTCAAAAGATTAAAAGTTAAAATTTCATCATCTTTTTTTTTTTTTTTAAATTTTGTTCAATATTTTTATTTTATTTTCATTTTTTGTATTTTTTTTTTTTTTAATATTGTATGTTCGACTGGTCCGGGGTCATAGTTTTTCATCATAAAATTGATTTTATGGACTCTACCAAAAATGATTCAAAATGTCATTTGGATCGGGCCTCATGTTGAATAAATACTTTTTAAACCCTCACAGTTACCAAAATTGTCATTTTTACAGAGTTTTGCTTACTCAGAAGCTTCACTTTTGTCCAATTTCAGGCACAGAAATCACTTTAAACACACTTATTTTAGTTGAAAAAGTAATAATTCACATCCAACAGTAATTTAAAGTCAAAAGATTAAATGTTAAAATTTCATCATCTTTTTTTTAATTTTTTTATTTTGTTCAATATTTTTATTTTATTTTCATTTTTTGTATTTATTTTTTTAAAATATTGTATGTTCGACTGGTCCGGGGTCATAGTTTTTCATCATAAAATTGATTTTATGGACTCTACCAAAAATGATTCAAAATGTCATTTGGATCGGGCCTCATGTTGAATAAATACTTTTTAAACCCTCACAGTTACCAAAATTGTCATTTTTACAGAGTTTTGCTTACTCAGAAGCTTCACTTTTGTCCAATTTCAGGCACAGAAATCACTTTAAACACACTTATTTTAGTTGAAAAAGTAATAATTCACATCCAACAGTAATTTAAAGTCAAAAGATTAAATGTTAAAATTTCATCATCTTTTTTTTTAATAAAATTTTTTTTTTTCAATATTTTATTTATTTTTGTTAGTTTTTTTTGTATTTATTTATTTTTAAATATTGTACGTTCGACTGGTCCGGGGTCATCGGTTTTCATCATAAAATTGATTTTATGGACTCTACCATAAATGATTCAAAATGTCATTTGGATCGGGCCTCATGTTGAATAACCACTTTTTAATCCCTCACAGTTACCAAAATTGTCATTTTTACAGAGTTTTGCTTACTCAGAAGCTTCACTTTTGACCAATTTCAGGTACAGAAATCACTTTAAACACACTTATTTCAGTTGAAAAAGTAATAATTCACATCCAACAGTAATTTAAAGTCAAAAGAATAAATGTTAAAATTTCATCATCTTTTCTTTTTTTTTTTTTATTTAATTTTTTTTATTTATTTATTTATGTATTTTAAATTTTGATTAATTTTCAGTAATTTTTTTTAGTATTTTTTTTTTTTAATATTGGACGTTCGACTGGTCCGGGGTCATCGTTTTTCATTATAAAATTGATTTTATGGACTCTACCAAAAATGATTCAAAATGTCATTTGGATCGGGCCTCATGTTGAATAACCACTTTTTAAACCCTCACAGTTACCAAAATTGTCATTTTTACAGAATTTTGTTTACTCGGAAGCTTTACTTTTGTCCAATTCCAGGCACAGAAATCACTTTAAACACACTTATTTTAGTTGAAAAAGTAATAATTCACATCCAACAGTAATTTAAAGTCAAAAGATTAAATGTTAAAATTTCATCATCTTTTTTTTTTTTTTTTTTATTTATTTATTTATTTATTTTAATTTTGGTTAATATTTTTATTTTTTTATTTATTATTATTATTTTTTTTTATTTTTTTTTGTTTAAATATTGTACGTTCGACTGGTCCGGGGTCATCGTTTTTCATCATAAAATTGATTTTATGGACTCTACCAAAAATGATTCAAAATGTCATTTGGATCGGGCCTCATGTTGAATACCCACTTTTTAAATCCTCACAGTTACCAAAATTGTCATTTTTACAGAGTTTTGCTTACTCAGAAGCTTCAACTTTTGTCCAATTTCAGGCACAGAAATCACTTTAAACACACTTATTTCAGTTGAAAAAGTAATAATTCACATCCAACAGTAATTTAAAGTCAAAAGATTAAATGTTAAAATTTCATCATCTTTTTTTTTTGTTTAAATTTTGTTCAATATTTTTTTAAAATTTATTTTTATTGTTTTCTTTTTAAATATTGTATGTTCGACTGGTCCGGGGTGATCGTTTTTCATCATAAAATTGATTTTATGGACTCTACCAAAAATGATTAAAAATGTAATTTGGATCAGGCCTCATGTTGAATAACCACTTTTTAAACCATCACAGTTACCAAAATTGTCAGTTTTACAGAGTTTTGCTTACTCAGAAGCTTCACTTTTGTCCAATTTCAGGCACCGAAATCACTTTAAACACACTTATTTTAGTTGAAAAAGTAATAATTCACATCCAACAGTAATTTAAAGTCAAAAGATTAAAAGTTAAAATTTCATCATCTTTTTTTTTTTTTTTAAATTTTGTTCAATATTTTTATTTTATTTTCATTTTTTGTATTTTTTTTTTTTTAATATTGTATGTTCGACTGGTCCGGGGTCATAGTTTTTCATCATAAAATTGATTTTATGGACTCTACCAAAAATGATTCAAAATGTCATTTGGATCGGGCCTCATGTTGAATAACCACTTTTTAAACCCTCACAGTTACCAAAATTGTCATTTTTACAGAGTTTTGCTTACTCAGAAGCTTCATTTTTGACCAATTTCAGGTACAGAAATCACTTTAAACACACTTATTTCAGTTGAAAAAGTAATAATTCACATCCAACAGCAATTTAAAGTCAAAAGAATAAATGTTAAAATTTCATCATCTTTTCTTTTTTTTTTTTCTTTAATTTTTTTTATTTATTTATTTATGTATTTTAAATTTTGATTAATCTTTAGTAATTTTTTTTTGTATTTTTTTTTTTAATATTGGACGTTCGACTGGTCCGGGGTCATCGTTTTTCATCATAAAATTGATTTTATGGACTCTACCAAAAATGATTCAAAATGTCATTTGGATCGGGCCTCATGTTGAATAACCACTTTTTAAACCCTCACAGTTACCAAAATTGTCATTTTTACAGAATTTTGTTTACTCGGAAGCTTCACTTTTGTCCAATTCCAGGCACAGAAATCACTTTAAACACACTTATTTTAGTTGAAAAAGTAATAATTCACATCCAACAGTAATTTAAAGTCAAAAGATTAAATGTTAAAATTTCATCATCTTTTTTTATTTTTTTTTATTTATTTATTTATTTATTTTAATTTTGGTTAATATTTTAATTTTTGTATTTATTATTATTATTTTATTTTTATTTTTTTTGTTTACATATTGTACGTTCGACTGGTCCGGGGTCATCGTTTTTCATCATAAAATTGATTTTATGGACTCTACCAAAAATGATTCAAAATGTCATTTGGATCGGGCCTCATGTTGAATACCCACTTTTTAAATCCTCACAGTTACCAAAATTGTCATTTTTACAGAATTTTGTTTACTCGGAAGCTTCATTTTTGTCCAATTCCAGGCACAGAAATCACTTTAAACACACTTATTTCAGTTGAAAAAGTAATAATTCACATCCAACAGTAATTTAAAGTCAAAAGAATAAATGTTAAAATTTAATCTTTTCTTTTTTTTTTATTTAATTTTTTTTATTTATTTATTTATTTATTTTAAATTTTGTTTAATTTTTTGTAATTTTTTTGTATTTTTTTTTTTTTTAATATTGGACGTTCGACTGGTCCGGGGTCATCAGTTTTCATCATAAAATTGATTTTATGGACTCTACCAAAAATGATTCAAAATGTCATTTGGATCGGGCCTCATGTTGAATAACCACTTTTTGAACCCTCACAGTTACCAAAATTGTCATTTTTACAGAGTTTTGCTTACTCAGAAGCTTCACTTTTGACCAATTTCAGGCACAGAAATCACTTTAAACACACTTATTTTAGTTGAAAAAGTAATAATTCACATCCAACAGTAATGTAAAGTCAAAAGATTAAATGTTAAAATTTCATCATCTTTTTTTTTTTTTTTTTGTTCAATATTTTTATTTTATTTTCATTTTTTGTATTTATTTTTTTTAAATATTGTATGTTCGACTGGTCCGGGGTCATAGTTTTTCATCATAAAATTGATTTTATGGACTCTTCCAAAAATGATTCAAAATGTCCTTTGGATCGGGCCTCATGTTGAATAAATACTTTTTAAACCCTCACAGTTACCAAAATTGTCATTTTTACAGAGTTTTGCTTACTCAGAAGCTTCACTTTTGTCCAATTTCAGGCATAGAAATCACTTTAAACACACTTATTTTAGTTGAAAAAGTAATAATTCACATCCAACAGTAATTTAAAGTCAAAAGATTAAATGTTAAAATTTCATCATCTTTTTTTTTTTTTTTTTATTTAAATTTTTTTTTAAATTTTGTTCAATATTTTATTTTTATTTTTAGTATTTTTTTTTTTTAATATTGTACGTTCGACTGGTCCGGGGTCATCGGTTTTCATCATAAAATTGATTTTATGGACTCTACCAAAATGATTCAAAATGTCATTTGGATCGGGCCTCATGTTGAATAACCACTTTTTAAACCCTCACAGTTACCAAAATTGTCATTTTTACAGAGTTTTGCTTACTCAGAAGCTTCACTTTTGTCCAATTTCAGGCACAGAAATCACTTTAAACACACTTATTGTAGTTGAAAAAGTAATAATTCACATCCAACAGTAATTTAAAGTCAAAAGATTAAATGTTAAAATTTCATAATCTTTTTTTTTTTTTTTCTTTTTAATTGTTTTTTTTTTTTTTTTGGTTAATATTTTGAATTTTTTATTTATTATTATTTTTTTTTTTGTATTTTTTTTTTTAAATATTGTACGTTCGACTGGTTCGGGGTCATCGGTTTTCATCATAAAATTGATTTTATGGACTCTACCAAAAATGATTCAAAATGTCATTTGGATCGGGCCTCATGTTGAATAACCACTTTTTAAACCCTCACAGTTACCAAAATTGTCATTTTTACAGAGTTTTGCTTACTCAGAAGCTTCACTTTTGACCAATTTCAGGCACAGAAATCACTTTAAACACACTTATTTTAGTTGAAAAAGTAATATTTCACATCCAACAGTAATTTAAAGTCAAAAGATTAAATGTTAAAATTTCATCATCTTATTTTTTTTGTTTAAATTTTGTTCAATATTTTTTTAAATGTATTTTTATTGTTTTTTTTTTAAATATTGTATGTTCGACTGGTCCGGGGTGATCGTTTTTCATCATAAAATTGATTTTATGGACTCTACCAAAAATGATTAAAAATGTCATTTGGATCAGGCCTAATGTTGAATAACCACTTTTTAAACCATCACAGTTACCAAAATTGTCAGTTTTACAGAGTTTTGCTTACTCAGAAGCTTCACTTTTGTCCAATTTCAGGCACCGAAATCACTTTAAACACACTTATTTTAGTTGAAAAAGTAATAATTCACATCCAACAGTAATTTAAAGTCAAAAGATTAAAAGTTAAAATGTCATCATCTTTTTTTTTTTTTTTTTAATTTTGTTCAATATTTTTATTTTATTTTCATTTTTTGTATTTTTTTTTTTTTAATATTGTATGTTCGACTGGTCCGGGGTCATAGTTTTTCATCATAAAATTGATTTTATGGACTCTACCAAAAATGATTCAAAATGTCATTTGGATCGGGCCTCATGTTGAATAAATACTTTTTAAACCCTCACAGTTACCAAAATTGTCATTTTTACAGAGTTTTGCTTACTCAGAAGCTTCACTTTTGTCCAATTTCAGGCACAGAAATCACTTTAAACACACTTATTTTAGTTGAAAAAGTAATAATTCACATCCAACAGTAATTTAAAGTCAAAAGATTAAATGTTAAAATTTCATCATCTTTTTTTTAATTTTTTTATTTTGTTCAATATTTTTATTTTATTTTCATTTTTTGTATTTATTTTTTTAAAATATTGTATGTTCGACTGGTCCGGGGTCATAGTTTTTCATCATAAAATTGATTTTATGGACTCTACCAAAAATGATTCAAAATGTCATTTGGATCGGGCCTCATGTTGAATAAATACTTTTTAAACCCTCACAGTTACCAAAATTGTCATTTTTACAGAGTTTTGCTTACTCAGAAGCTTCACTTTTGTCCAATTTCAGGCACAGAAATCACTTTAAACACACTTATTTTAGTTGAAAAAGTAATAATTCACATCCAACAGTAATTTAAAGTCAAAAGATTAAATGTTAAAATTTCATCATCTTTTTTTTTTATAAAAATTTTTTTTTTCAATATTTTATTTATTTTTGTTAGTTTTTTTTGTATTTATTTATTTTTAAATATTGTACGTTCGACTGGTCCGGGGTCATCGGTTTTCATCATAAAATTGATTTTATGGACTCTACCATAAATGATTCAAAATGTCATTTGGATCGGGCCTCATGTTGAATAACCACTTTTTAAACCCTCACAGTTACCAAAATTGTCATTTTTACAGAGTTTTGCTTACTCAGAAGCTTCACTTTTGACCAATTTCAGGTACAGAAATCACTTTAAACACACTTATTTCAGTTGAAAAAGTAATAATTCACATCCAACAGTAATTTAAAGTCAAAAGAATAAATGTTAAAATTTCATCATCTTTTCTTTTATTTTTTTTATTTAATTTTTTTTATTTATTTATTTATGTATTTTAAATTTTGATTAATTTTTAGTAATTTTTTTTAGTATTTTTTTTTTAATATTGGACGTTCGACTGGTCCGGGGTCATCGTTTTTCATTATAAAATTGATTTTATGGACTCTACCAAAAATGATTCAAAATGTCATTTGGATCGGGCCTCATGTTGAATAACCACTTTTTAAACCCTCACAGTTACCAAAATTGTCATTTTTACAGAATTTTGTTTACTCGGAAGCTTTACTTTTGTCCAATTCCAGGCACAGAAATCACTTTAAACACACTTATTTTAGTTGAAAAAGTAATAATTCACATCCAACAGTAATTTAAAGTCAAAAGATTAAATGTTAAAATTTCATCATCTTTTTTTATTTTTTTTTATTTATTTATTTATTTATTTAAATTTTGGTTAATATTTTTATTTTTTTATTTATTATTATTATGTATTTTTTATTTTTTTTTGTTTAAATATTGTACGTTCGACTGGTCCGGGGTCATCGTTTTTCATCATAAAATTGATTTTATGGACTCTACCAAAAATGATTCAAAATGTCATTTGGATCGGGCCTCATGTTGAATAAATACTTTTTAAACCCTCACAGTTACCAAAATTGTCATTTTTACAGAGTTTTGCTTACTCAGAAGCTTCACTTTTGTCCAATTTCAGGCACAGAAATCACTTTAAACACACTTATTTTAGTTGAAAAAGTAATAATTCACATCCAACAGTAATTTAAAGTCAAAAGATTAAATGTTAAAATTTCATCATCTTTTTTTTTTATAAAAATTTTTTTTTTCAATATTTTATTTATTTTTGTTAGTTTTTTTTGTATTTATTTATTTTTAAATATTGTACGTTCGACTGGTCCGGGGTCATCGGTTTTCATCATAAAATTGATTTTATGGACTCTACCATAAATGATTCAAAATGTCATTTGGATCGGGCCTCATGTTGAATAACCACTTTTTAAACCCTCACAGTTACCAAAATTGTCATTTTTACAGATTTTTGCTTACTCAGAAGCTTCACTTTTGACCAATTTCAGGTACAGAAATCACTTTAAACACACTTATTTCAGTTGAAAAAGTAATAATTCACATCCAACAGTAATTTAAAGTCAAAAGAATAAATGTTAAAATTTCATCATCTTTTCTTTTTTTTTTTTTATTTAATTTTTTTTATTTATTTATTTATGTATTTTAAATTTTGATTAATTTTTAGTAATTTTTTTTAGTATTTTTTTTTTAATATTGGACGTTCGACTGGTCCGGGGTCATCGTTTTTCATTATAAAATTGATTTTATGGACTCTACCAAAAATGATTCAAAATGTCATTTGGATCGGGCCTCATGTTGAATAACCACTTTTTAAACCCTCACAGTTACCAAAATTGTCATTTTTACAGAATTTTGTTTACTCGGAAGCTTTACTTTTGTCCAATTCCAGGCACAGAAATCACTTTAAACACACTTATTTTAGTTGAAAAAGTAATAATTCACATCCAACAGTAATTTAAAGTCAAAAGATTAAATGTTAAAATTTCATCATCTTTTTTTATTTTTTTTTATTTATTTATTTATTTATTTAAATTTTGGTTAATATTTTTATTTTTTTATTTATTATTATTATGTATTTTTTATTTTTTTTTGTTTAAATATTGTACGTTCGACTGGTCCGGGGTCATCGTTTTTCATCATAAAATTGATTTTATGGACTCTACCAAAAATGATTCAAAATGTCATTTGGATCGGGCCTCATGTTGAATACCCACTTTTTAAATCCTCACAGTTACCAAAATTGTCATTTTTACAGAATTTTGTTTACTCGGAAGCTTCATTTTTGTCCAATTCCAGGCACAGAAATCACTTTAAACACACTTATTTTAGTTGAAAAAGTAATAATTCACATCCAACAGTAATTTAAAGTCAAAAGATTAAATGTTAAAATTTCATCATCTTTTTTTTTTTTGTTTAAATATTGTTCACTATTTTTTATTTATTTATTTATTTATTTATTTATTTATTTATTTTTAAATATTGTATGTTCGACTGGTCCGGGGTCATAGTTTTTCATCATAAAATTGATTTTATGGACTCTACCAAAAATGATTCAAAATGTCATTTGGATCGGGCCTCATGTTGAATAAATACTTTTTAAACCCTCACAGTTACCAAAATTGTCATTTTTACAGAGTTTTGCTTACTCAGAAGCTTCACTTTTGTCCAATTTCAGGCACGGAAATCACTTTAAACACACTTATTTTAGTTGAAAAAGTAATAATTCACATCCAACAGTAATTTAAAGTCAAAAGATTAAATGTTAAAATTTCATCATCTTTTTTTTAATAAAAAATTTTTTTTTCAGTATTTTATTTATTTTTTTTAGTTTTTTTGTATTTATTTATTTTTAAATATTGTACGTTCGACTGGTCCGGGGTCATCGGTTTTCATCATAAAATTGATTTTATGGACTCTACCAAAAATGATTCAAAATGTCATTTGGATCGGGCCTCATGTTGAATAACCACTTTTTAAACCCTCACAGTTACCAAAATTGTCATTTTTACAGAGTTTTGCTTACTCAGAAGCTTCACTTTTGACCAATTTCAGGCACAGAAATCACTTTAAACACACTTATTTCAGTTGAAAAAGTAATAATTCACATCCAACAGTAATTTAAAGTCAAAAGAATAAATGTTAAAATTTCATCATCTTTTCTTTTTTTTTTTTTATTTAATTTTTTTTATTTATTTATTTATGTATTTTAAATTTTGATTAATTTTTAGTAATTTTTTTTAGTATTTTTTTTTTAATATTGGACGTTCGACTGGTCCGGGGTCATCGTTTTTCATTATAAAATTGATTTTATGGACTCTACCAAAAATGATTCAAAATGTCATTTGGATCGGGCCTCATGTTGAATAACCACTTTTTAAACCCTCACAGTTACCAAAATTGTCATTTTTACAGAATTTTGTTTACTCGGAAGCTTTACTTTTGTCCAATTCCAGGCACAGAAATCACTTTAAACACACTTATTTTAGTTGAAAAAGTAATAATTCACATCCAACAGTAATTTAAAGTCAAAAGATTAAATGTTAAAATTTCATCATCTTTTTTTATTTTTTTTTATTTATTTATTTATTTATTTAAATTTTGGTTAATATTTTTATTTTTTTATTTATTATTATTATGTATTTTTTATTTTTTTTTGTTTAAATATTGTACGTTCGACTGGTCCGGGGTCATCGTTTTTCATCATAAAATTGATTTTATGGACTCTACCAAAAATGATTCAAAATGTCATTTGGATCGGGCCTCATGTTGAATACCCACTTTTTAAATCCTCACAGTTACCAAAATTGTCATTTTTACAGAATTTTGTTTACTCGGAAGCTTCATTTTTGTCCAATTCCAGGCACAGAAATCACTTTAAACACACTTATTTTAGTTGAAAAAGTAATAATTCACATCCAACAGTAATTTAAAGTCAAAAGATTAAATGTTAAAATTTCATCATCTTTTTTTTTTTTGTTTAAATATTGTTCACTATTTTTTATTTATTTATTTATTTATTTATTTATTTATTTTTAAATATTGTATGTTCGACTGGTCCGGGGTCATAGTTTTTCATCATAAAATTGATTTTATGGACTCTACCAAAAATGATTCAAAATGTCATTTGGATCGGGCCTCATGTTGAATAAATACTTTTTAAACCCTCACAGTTACCAAAATTGTCATTTTTACAGAGTTTTGCTTACTCAGAAGCTTCACTTTTGTCCAATTTCAGGCACGGAAATCACTTTAAACACACTTATTTTAGTTGAAAAAGTAATAATTCACATCCAACAGTAATTTAAAGTCAAAAGATTAAATGTTAAAATTTCATCATCTTTTTTTTAATAAAAAATTTTTTTTTCAGTATTTTATTTATTTTTTTTAGTTTTTTTGTATTTATTTATTTTTAAATATTGTACGTTCGACTGGTCCGGGGTCATCGGTTTTCATCATAAAATTGATTTTATGGACTCTACCAAAAATGATTCAAAATGTCATTTGGATCGGGCCTCATGTTGAATAACCACTTTTTAAACCCTCACAGTTACCAAAATTGTCATTTTTACAGAGTTTTGCTTACTCAGAAGCTTCACTTTTGACCAATTTCAGGCACAGAAATCACTTTAAACACACTTATTTCAGTTGAAAAAGTAATAATTCACATCCAACAGTAATTTAAAGTCAAAAGAATAAATGTTAAAATTTCATCTTTTCTTTTTTTTTTATTAAATTTTTTTTATTTATTTATTTATTTATTTTAAATTTTGTTTAATTTTTTGTAATTTTTTTGTATTTTTTTTTTTTTTTAATATTGGACGTTCGACTGGTCCGGGGTCATCAGTTTTCATCATAAAATTGATTTTATGGACTCTACCAAAAATGATTCAAAATGTCATTTGGATCGGGCCTCATGTTGAATAACCACTTTTTGAACCCTCACAGTTACCAAAATTGTCATTTTTACAGAGTTTTGCTTACTCAGAAGCTTCACTTTTGACCAATTTCAGGCACAGAAATCACTTTAAACACACTTATTTTAGTTGAAAAAGTAATAATTCACATCCAACAGTAATGTAAAGTCAAAAGATTAAATGTTAAAATTTCATCATCTTTTTTTTTTTTTTTTTTTGTTCAATATTTTTATTTTATTTTCATTTTTTGTATTTATTTTTTTAAAATATTGTATGTTCGACTCGTCCGGGGTCATAGTTTTTCATCATAAAATTGATTTTATGGACTCTTCCAAAAATGATTCAAAATGTCCTTTGGATCGGGCCTCATGTTGAATAAATACTTTTTAAACCCTCACAGTTACCAAAATTGTCATTTTTACAGAGTTTTGCTTACTCAGAAGCTTCACTTTTGTCCAATTTCAGGCATAGAAATCACTTTAAACACACTTATTTTAGTTGAAAAAGTAATAATTCACATCCAACAGTAATTTAAAGTCAAAAGATTAAATGTTAAAATTTCATCATCTTTTTTTTTTTTTTTTTATTCAAATTTTTTTTTAAATTTTGTTCAATATTTTATTTTTATTTTTAGTATTTTTTTTTTTTTAATATTGTACGTTCGACTGGTCCGGGGTCATCGGTTTTCATCATAAAATTGATTTTATGGACTCTACCAAAATGATTCAAAATGTCATTTGGATCGGGCCTCATGTTGAATAACCACTTTTTAAACCCTCACAGTTACCAAAATTGTCATTTTTACAGAGTTTTGCTTACTCAGAAGCTTCACTTTTGTCCAATTTCAGGCACAGAAATCACTTTAAACACACTTATTTTAGTTGAAAAAGTAATAATTCACATCCAACAGTAATTTAAAGTCAAAAGATTAAATGTTAAAATGTCATCTTTTTTTTTTATTTTTTTTTAAATTTAATTTTTTTTATTTATTTATTTATTTATTCATTTTTTTAAATTTTGTTTAATTTTTTTAATTTTTTCTTATTTATTTATTTATTTTTTTTAAATATTGTACGTTCGACTGGTCCGGGGTCATCGTTTTTCATCATAAAATTGATTTTATGGACTCCACCAAAAATGATTCAAAATGTCATCTGGATCGGGCCTCATGTTGAATAACCACTTTTTAAATCCTCACAGTTACCAAAATTGTCATTTTTACAGAGTTTTGCTTACTCAGAAGCTTCAACTTTTGTCCAATTTCAGGCACAGAAATCACTTTAAACACACTTATTGTAGTTGAAAAAGTAATAATTCACATCCAACAGTAATTTAAAGTCAAAAGATTAAATGTTAAAATTTCATAATCTTTTTTTTTTTTTTTTTTGGTTAATATTTTGAATTTTTTATTTATTATTATTTTTTTTTTGTATTTTTTTTTTAAATATTGTACGTTCGACTGGTTCGGGGTCATCGGTTTTCATCATAAAATTGATTTTATGGACTCTACCAAAAATGATTCAAAATGTCATTTGGATCGGGCCTCATGTTGAATAACCACTTTTTAAACCCTCACAGTTACCAAAATTGTCATTTTTACAGAGTTTTGCTTACTCAGAAGCTTCACTTTTGACCAATTTCAGGCACAGAAATCACTTTAAACACACTT
Source organism: Lissotriton helveticus (assembly GCF_964261635.1). Classification (NCBI taxonomy): domain Eukaryota; kingdom Metazoa; phylum Chordata; class Amphibia; order Caudata; family Salamandridae; genus Lissotriton; species Lissotriton helveticus. The sequence goes on along the minus strand of NC_136063.1, from coordinate 1,072,888,014 downwards.
ATTTTAGTTGAAAAAGTAATATTTCACATCCAACAGTAATTTAAAGTCAAAAGATTAAATGTTAAAATTTCATCATCTTTTTTTTTTTGTTTAAATTTTGTTCAATATTTTTTTTAAATGTATTTTTATTGTTTTTTTTTAAATATTGTATGTTCGACTGGTCCGGGGTGATCGTTTTTCATCATAAAATTGATTTTATGGACTCTACCAAAAATGATTAAAAATGTCATTTGGATCAGGCCTAATGTTGAATAACCACTTTTTAAACCATCACAGTTACCAAAATTGTCAGTTTTACAGAGTTTTGCTTACTCAGAAGCTTCACTTTTGTCCAATTTCAGGCACCGAAATCACTTTAAACACACTTATTTTAGTTGAAAAAGTAATAATTCACATCCAACAGTAATTTAAAGTCAAAAGATTAAAAGTTAAAATGTCATCATCTTTTTTTTTTTTTTTTAATTTTGTTCAATATTTTTATTTTATTTTCATTTTTTGTATTTTTTTTTTTTAATATTGTATGTTCGACTGGTCCGGGGTCAAAGTTTTTCATCATAAAATTGATTTTATGGACTCTACCAAAAATGATTCAAAATGTCATTTGGATCGGGCCTCATGTTGAATAAATACTTTTTAAACCCTCACAGTTACCAAAATTGTCATTTTTACAGAGTTTTGCTTACTCAGAAGCTTCACTTTTGTCCAATTTCAGGCACAGAAATCACTTTAAACACACTTATTTTAGTTGAAAAAGTAATAATTCACATCCAACAGTAATTTAAAGTCAAAAGATTAAATGTTAAAATTTCATCATCTTTTTTTTAATTTTTTTATTTTGTTCAATATTTTTATTTTATTTTCATTTTTTGTATTTATTTTTTTTAAATATTGTATGTTCGACTGGTCCGGGGTCATAGTTTTTCATCATAAAATTGATTTTATGGACTCTACCAAAAATGATTCAAAATGTCATTTGGATCGGGCCTCATGTTGAATAAATACTTTTTAAACCCTCACAGTTACCAACATTGTCATTTTTACAGAGTTGTGCTTACTCAGAAGCTTCACTTTTGTCCAATTTCAGGCACAGAAATCACTTTAAACACACTTATTTTAGTTGAAAAAGTAATAATTCACATCCAACAGTAATTTAAAGTCAAAAGATTAAATGTTAAAATTTCATCATCTTTTTTTTTTAATTAAATTTTTTTTTTCAATATTTTATTTATTTTTGTTAGATTTTTTTTGTATTTATTTATTTTTAAATATTGTACGTTCGACTGGTCCGGGGTCATCGGTTTTCATCATAAAATTGATTTTATGGACTCTACCATAAATGATTCAAAATGTCATTTGGATCGGGCCTCATGTTGAATAACCACTTTTTAAACCCTCACAGTTACCAAAATTGTCATTTTTACAGAGTTTTGCTTACTCAGAAGCTTCACTTTTGACCAATTTCAGGTACAGAAATCACTTTAAACACACTTATTTCAGTTGAAAAAGTAATAATTCACATCCAACAGTAATTTAAAGTCAAAAGAATAAATGTTAAAATTTCATCATCTTTTCTTTTTTTTTTTTTTATTTAATTTTTTTTATTTATTTATTTATGTATTTTAAATTTTGATTAATTTTTAGTAATTTTTTTTTGTATTTTTTTTTTTAATATTGGACGTTCGACTGGTCCGGGGTCATCGTTTTTCATTATAAAATTGATTTTATGGACTCTACCAAAAATGATTCAAAATGTCATTTGGATCGGGCCTCATGTTGAATAACCACTTTTTAAACCCTCACAGTTACCAAAATTGTCATTTTTACAGAATTTTGTTTACTCGGAAGCTTCACTTTTGTCCAATTCCAGGCACAGAAATCACTTTAAACACACTTATTTTAGTTGAAAAAGTAATAATTCACATCCAACAGTAATTTAAAGTCAAAAGATTAAATGTTAAAATTTCATCATCTTTTTTTTTTGTTGTTTTTTTTGTTTTTTTATTTATTTATTTTAATTTTGGTTAATATTTTTATTTTTTTATTTATTATTATTATTATTATTTTTTTTTTTTTTGTTTAAATATTGTACGTTCGACTGGTCCGGGGTCATCGTTTTTCATCATAAAATTGATTTTATGGACTCTACCAAAAATGATTCAAAATGTCATTTGGATCGGGCCTCATGTTGAATACCCACTTTTTAAATCCTCACAGTTACCAAAATTGTCATTTTTACAGAATTTTGTTTACTCGGAAGCTTCACTTTTGTCCAATTCCAGGCACAGAAATCACTTTAAACACACTTATTTTAGTTGAAAAAGTAATAATTCACATCCAACAGTAATTTAAAGTCAAAAGATTAAATGTTAAAATGTCATCTTTTTTTTTTATTTTTTTTTAAATGTAATTTTTTTTATTTATTTATTTATTTATTCATTTTTTTAAATTTTGTTTAATTTTTTTTATTTTTTCTTATTTTTTTTTATTTATTTATTTTTTAAATATTGTACGTTCGACTGGTCCGGGGTCATCGTTTTTCATCATAAAATTGATTTTATGGACTCCACCAAAAATGATTCAAAATGTCATCTGGATCGGGCCTCATGTTGAATAACCACTTTTTAAATCCTCACAGTTACCAAAATTGTCATTTTTACAGAATTTTGTTTACTCGGAAGCTTCACTTTTGTCCAATTCCAGGCACAGAAATCACTTTAAACACACTTATTGTAGTTGAAAAAGTAATAATTCACATCCAACAGTAATTTAAAGTCAAAAGATTAAATGTTAAAATTTCATAATCTTTTTTTTTTTTTTTCTTTTTAATTGTTTTTTTTTTTTTTTTTGGTTAATATTTTGAATTTTTTATTTATTATTTTTTTTTTTTTTGTATTTTTTTTTTAAATATTGTACGTTCGACTGGTTCGGGGTCATCGGTTTTCATCATAAAATTGATTTTATGGACTCTACCAAAAATGATTCAAAATGTCATTTGGATCGGGCCTCATGTTGAATAACCACTTTTTAAACCCTCACAGTTACCAAAATTGTCATTTTTACAGAGTTTTGCTTACTCAGAAGCTTCACTTTTGACCAATTTCAGGCACAGAAATCACTTTAAACACACTTATTTTAGTTGAAAAAGTAATATTTCACATCCAACAGTAATTTAAAGTCAAAAGATTAAATGTTAAAATTTCATCATCTTTTTTTTTTTGTTTAAATTTTGTTCAATATTTTTTTTAAATGTATTTTTATTGTTTTTTTTTTAAATATTGTATGTTCGACTGGTCCGGGGTGATCGTTTTTCATCATAAAATTGATTTTATGGACTCTACCAAAAATGATTAAAAATGTCATTTGGATCAGGCCTAATGTTGAATAACCACTTTTTAAACCATCACAGTTACCAAAATTGTCAGTTTTACAGAGTTTTGCTTACTCAGAAGCTTCACTTTTGTCCAATTTCAGGCACCGAAATCACTTTAAACACACTTATTTTAGTTGAAAAAGTAATAATTCACATCCAACAGTAATTTAAAGTCAAAAGATTAAAAGTTAAAATGTCATCATCTTTTTTTTTATTTTTTTAATTTTGTTCAATATTTTTATTTTATTTTCATTTTTTGTATTTTTTTTTTTAATATTGTATGTTCGACTGGTCCGGGGTCATAGTTTTTCATCATAAAATTGATTTTATGGACTCTACCAAAAATGATTCAAAATGTCATTTGGATCGGGCCTCATGTTGAATAAATACTTTTTAAACCCTCACAGTTACCAAAATTGTCATTTTTACAGAGTTTTGCTTACTCAGAAGCTTCACTTTTGTCCAATTTCAGGCACAGAAATCACTTTAAACACACTTATTTTAGTTGAAAAAGTAATAATTCACATCCAACAGTAATTTAAAGTCAAAAGATTAAATGTTAAAATTTCATCATCTTTTTTTTAATTTTTTTATTTTGTTCAATATTTTTATTTTATTTTCATTTTTTGTATTTATTTTTTTAAAATATTGTATGTTCGACTGGTCCGGGGTCATAGTTTTTCATCATAAAATTGATTTTATGGACTCTACCAAAAATGATTCAAAATGTCATTTGGATCGGGCCTCATGTTGAATAAATACTTTTTAAACCCTCACAGTTACCAAAATTGTCATTTTTACAGAGTTTTGCTTACTCAGAAGCTTCACTTTTGTCCAATTTCAGGCACAGAAATCACTTTAAACACACTTATTTTAGTTGAAAAAGTAATAATTCACATCCAAGAGTAATTTAAAGTCAAAAGATTAAATGTTAAAATTTCATCATCTTTTTTTTTAATAAAATTATTTTTTTTTCAATATTTTATTTATTTTTGTTAGTTTTTTTTGTATTTATTTATTTTTAAATATTGTACGTTCGACTGGTCCGGGGTCATCGGTTTTCATCATAAAATTGATTTTATGGACTCTACCATAAATGATTCAAAATGTCATTTGGATCGGGCCTCATGTTGAATAACCACTTTTTAAACCCTCACAGTTACCAAAATTGTCATTTTTACAGAGTTTTGCTTACTCAGAAGCTTCACTTTTGACCAATTTCAGGTACAGAAATCACTTTAAACACACTTATTTCAGTTGAAAAAGTAATAATTCACATCCAACAGTAATTTAAAGTCAAAAGAATAAATGTTAAAATTTCATCATCTTTTCTTTTTTTTTTTTTTATTTAATTTTTTTTATTTATTTATTTATGTATTTTAAATTTTGATTAATTTTTAGTAATTTTTTTTTGTATTTTTTTTTTTTAATATTGGACGTTCGACTGGTCCGGGGTCATCGTTTTTCATCATAAAATTGATTTTATGGACTCTACCAAAAATGATTCAAAATGTCATTTGGATCGGGCCTCATGTTGAATACCCACTTTTTAAATCCTCACAGTTACCAAAATTGTCATTTTTACAGAATTTTGTTTACTCGGAAGCTTCACTTTTGTCCAATTCCAGGCACAGAAATCACTTTAAACACACTTATTTTAGTTGAAAAAGTAATAATTCACATCCAACAGTAATTTAAAGTCAAAAGATTAAATGTTAAAATTTCATCATCTTTTTTTTTAATAAATTTTTTTTTTTTCAATATTTTATTTATTTTTGTTAGTTTTTTTTGTATTTATTTATTTTTAAATATTGTACGTTCGACTGGTCCGGGGTCATCGGTTTTCATCATAAAATTGATTTTATGGACTCTACCATAAATGATTCAAAATGTCATTTGGATCGGGCCTCATGTTGAATAACCACTTTTTAAACCCTCACAGTTACCAAAATTGTCATTTTTACAGAGTTTTGCTTACTCAGAAGCTTCACTTTTGACCAATTTCAGGTACAGAAATCACTTTAAACACACTTATTTCAGTTGAAAAAGTAATAATTCACATCCAACAGTAATTTAAAGTCAAAAGAATAAATGTTAAAATTTCATCATCTTTTCTTTTTTTTTTTTTTATTTAATTTTTTTTATTTATTTATTTATGTATTTTAAATTTTGATTAATTTTTAGTAATTTTTTTTTGTATTTTTTTTTTTAATATTGGACGTTCGACTGGTCCGGGGTCATCGTTTTTCATTATAAAATTGATTTTATGGACTCTACCAAAAATGATTCAAAATGTCATTTGGATCGGGCCTCATGTTGAATAACCACTTTTTAAACCCTCACAGTTACCAAAATTGTCATTTTTACAGAATTTTGTTTACTCGGAAGCTTCACTTTTGTCCAATTCCAGGCACAGAAATCACTTTAAACACACTTATTTTAGTTGAAAAAGTAATAATTCACATCCAACAGTAATTTAAAGTCAAAAGATTAAATGTTAAAATTTCATCATCTTTTTTTTTGTTGTTTTTTTTGTTTTTTTATTTATTTATTTTAATTTTGGTTAATATTTTTATTTTTTTATTTATTATTATTATTATTTTTTTTTTTTTTTTGTTTAAATATTGTACGTTCGACTGGTCCGGGGTCATCGTTTTTCATCATAAAATTGATTTTATGGACTCTACCAAAAATGATTCAAAATGTCATTTGGATCGGGCCTCATGTTGAATACCCACTTTTTAAATCCTCACAGTTACCAAAATTGTCATTTTTACAGAGTTTTGCTTACTCAGAAGCTTCACTTTTGTCCAATTTCAGGCACAGAAATCACTTTAAACACACTTATTTTAGTTGAAAAAGTAATAATTCACATCCAACAGTAATTTAAAGTCAAAAGATTAAATGTTAAAATTTCATCATCTTTTTTTTTAATAAAATTTTTTTTTTTCAATATTTTATTTATTTTTGTTAGTTTTTTTTGTATTTATTTATTTTTAAATATTGTACGTTCGACTGGTCCGGGGTCATCGGTTTTCATCATAAAATTGATTTTATGGACTCTACCATAAATGATTCAAAATGTCATTTGGATCGGGCCTCATGTTGAATAACCACTTTTTAAACCCTCACAGTTACCAAAATTGTCATTTTTACAGAGTTTTGCTTACTCAGAAGCTTCACTTTTGACCAATTTCAGGTACAGAAATCACTTTAAACACACTTATTTCAGTTGAAAAAGTAATAATTCACATCCAACAGTAATTTAAAGTCAAAAGAATAAATGTTAAAATTTCATCATCTTTTCTTTTTTTTTTTTTATTTAATTTTTTTTATTTATTTATTTATGTATTTTAAATTTTGATTAATTTTTAGTAATTTTTTTTTGTATATATTTTTTTTAATATTGGACGTTCGACTGGTCCGGGGTCATCGTTTTTCATTATAAAATTGATTTTATGGACTCTACCAAAAATGATTCAAAATGTCATTTGGATCGGGCCTCATGTTGAATAACCACTTTTTAAACCCTCACAGTTACCAAAATTGTCAGTTTTACAGAGTTTTGCTTACTCAGAAGCTTCACTTTTGTCCAATTTCAGGCACCGAAATCACTTTAAACACACTTATTTTAGTTGAAAAAGTAATAATTCACATCCAACAGTAATTTAAAGTCAAAAGATTAAAAGTTAAAATGTCATCATCTTTTTTTTTATTTTTTTAATTTTGTTCAATATTTTTATTTTATTTTCATTTTTTGTATTTTTTTTTTTTAATATTGTATGTTCGACTGGTCCGGGGTCATAGTTTTTCATCATAAAATTGATTTTATGGACTCTACCAAAAATGATTCAAAATGTCATTTGGATCGGGCCTCATGTTGAATAAATACTTTTTAAACCCTCACAGTTACCAAAATTGTCATTTTTACAGAGTTTTGCTTACTCAGAAGCTTCACTTTTGTCCAATTTCAGGCACAGAAATCACTTTAAACACACTTATTTTAGTTGAAAAAGTAATAATTCACATCCAACAGTAATTTAAAGTCAAAAGATTAAATGTTAAAATTTCATCATCTTTTTTTTAATTTTTTTATTTTGTTCAATATTTTTATTTTATTTTCATTTTTTGTATTTATTTTTTTAAAATATTGTATGTTCGACTGGTCCGGGGTCATAGTTTTTCATCATAAAATTGATTTTATGGACTCTACCAAAAATGATTCAAAATGTCATTTGGATCGGGCCTCATGTTGAATAAATACTTTTTAAACCCTCACAGTTACCAAAATTGTCATTTTTACAGAGTTTTGCTTACTCAGAAGCTTCACTTTTGTCCAATTTCAGTCACAGAAATCACTTTAAACACACTTATTTTAGTTAAAAAAGTAATAATTCACATCCAAGAGTAATTTAAAGTCAAAAGATTAAATGTTAAAATTTCATCATCTTTTTTTTTAATAAAAAATTTTTTTTTCAATATTTTATTTATTTTTGTTAGTTTTTTTTGTATTTATTTATTTTTAAATATTGTACGTTCGACTGGTCCGGGGTCATCGGTTTTCATCATAAAATTGATTTTATGGACTCTACCATAAATGATTCAAAATGTCATTTGGATCGGGCCTCATGTTGAATAACCACTTTTTAAACCCTCACAGTTACCAAAATTGTCATTTTTACAGAGTTTTGCTTACTCAGAAGCTTCACTTTTGACCAATTTCAGGTACAGAAATCACTTTAAACACACTTATTTCAGTTGAAAAAGTAATAATTCACATCCAACAGTAATTTAAAGTCAAAAGAATAAATGTTAAAATTTCATCATCTTTTCTTTTTTTTTTTTTTATTTAATTTTTTTTATTTATTTATTTATGTATTTTAAATTTTGATTAATTTTTAGTAATTTTTTTTTGTATTTTTTTTTTTTAATATTGGACGTTCGACTGGTCCGGGGTCATCGTTTTTCATCATAAAATTGATTTTATGGACTCTACCAAAAATGATTCAAAATGTCATTTGGATCGGGCCTCATGTTGAATACCCACTTTTTAAATCCTCACAGTTACCAAAATTGTCATTTTTACAGAATTTTGTTTACTCGGAAGCTTCACTTTTGTCCAATTCCAGGCACAGAAATCACTTTAAACACACTTATTTTAGTTGAAAAAGTAATAATTCACATCCAACAGTAATTTAAAGTCAAAAGATTAAATGTTAAAATTTCATCATCTTTTTTTTTTTGTTTAAATATTGTTCACTATTTTTTATTTATTTATTTATTTATTTATTTATTTATTTTTAAATATTGTATGTTCGACTGGTCCGGGGTCATAGTTTTTCATCATAAAATTGATTTTATGGACTCTACCAAAAATGATTCAAAATGTCATTTGGATCGGGCCTCATGTTGAATAAATACTTTTTAAACCCTCACAGTTACCAAAATTGTCATTTTTACAGAGTTTTGCTTACTCAGAAGCTTCACTTTTGTCCAATTTCAGGCACAGAAATCACTTTAAACACACTTATTTTAGTTGAAAAAGTAATAATTCACATCCAACAGTAATTTAAAGTCAAAAGATTAAATGTTAAAATTTCATCATCTTTTTTTTAATTTTTTTATTTTGTTCAATATTTTTATTTTATTTTCATTTTTTGTATTTATTTTTTTTAAATATTGTATGTTCGACTGGTCCGGGGTCATAGTTTTTCATCATAAAATTGATTTTATGGACTCTACCAAAAATGATTCAAAATGTCATTTGGATCGGGCCTCATGTTGAATAAATACTTTTTAAACCCTCACAGTTACCAAAATTGTCATTTTTACAGAGTTTTGCTTACTCAGAAGCTTCACTTTTGTCCAATTTCAGGCACAGAAATCACTTTAAACACACTTATTTTAGTTGAAAAAGTAATAATTCACATCCAACAGTAATTTAAAGTCAAAAGATTAAATGTTAAAATTTCATCATCTTTTTTTTTAATTAAATTTTTTTTTTTCAATATTTTATTTATTTTTGTTAGTTTTTTTTGTATTTATTTATTTTTAAATATTGTACGTTCGACTGGTCCGGGGTCATCGGTTTTCATCATAAAATTGATTTTATGGACTCTACCATAAATGATTCAAAATGTCATTTGGATCGGGCCTCATGTTGAATAACCACTTTTTAAACCCTCACAGTTACCAAAATTGTCATTTTTACAGAGTTTTGCTTACTCAGAAGCTTCACTTTTGACCAATTTCAGGTACAGAAATCACTTTAAACACACTTATTTCAGTTGAAAAAGTAATAATTCACATCCAACAGTAATTTAAAGTCAAAAGAATAAATGTTAAAATTTCATCATCTTTTCTTTTTTTTTTTTTTATTTAATTTTTTTTATTTATTTATTTATGTATTTTAAATTTTGATTAATTTTTAGTAATTTTTTTTTGTATTTTTTTTTTTTAATATTGGACGTTCGACTGGTCCGGGGTCATCGTTTTTCATTATAAAATTGATTTTATGGACTCTACCAAAAATGATTCAAAATGTCATTTGGATCGGGCCTCATGTTGAATAACCACTTTTTAAACCCTCACAGTTACCAAAATTGTCATTTTTACAGAATTTTGTTTACTCGGAAGCTTCACTTTTGTCCAATTCCAGGCACAGAAATCACTTTAAACACACTTATTTTAGTTGAAAAAGTAATAATTCACATCCAACAGTAATTTAAAGTCAAAAGATTAAATGTTAAAATTTCATCATCTTTTTTTTTTTTGTTTAAATATTGTTCACTATTTTTTATTTATTTATTTATTTATTTATTTATTTTTAAATATTGTATGTTCGACTGGTCCGGGGTCATAGTTTTTCATCATAAAATTGATTTTATGGACTCTACCAAAAATGATTCAAAATGTCATTTGGATCGGGCCTCATGTTGAATAAATACTTTTTAAACCCTCACAGTTACCAAAATTGTCATTTTTACAGAGTTTTGCTTACTCAGAAGCTTCACTTTTGTCCAATTTCAGGCACGGAAATCACTTTAAACACACTTATTTTAGTTGAAAAAGTAATAATTCACATCCAACAGTAATTTAAAGTCAAAAGATTAAATGTTAAAATGTCATCATCTTTTTTTTTAATAAAATTTTTTTTTTTCAGTATTATATTTATTTTTTTTAGTTTTTTTTGTATTTATTTATTTTTAAATATTGTACGTTCGACTGGTCCGGGGTCATCGGTTTTCATCATAAAATTGATTTTATGGACTCTACCAAAAATGATTCAAAATGTCATTTGGATCGGGCCTCATGTTGAATAACCACTTTTTAAACCCTCACAGTTACCAAAATTGTCATTTTTACAGAGTTTTGCTTACTCAGAAGCTTCACTTTTGACCAATTTCAGGCACAGAAATCACTTTAAACACACTTATTTCAGTTGAAAAAGTAATAATTCACATCCAACAGTAATTTAAAGTCAAAAGAATAAATGTTAAAATTTCATCTTTTCTTTTTTTTGTATTTAATTTTTTTTATTTATTTATTTATTTATTTTAAATTTTGTTTAATTTTTTGTAATTTTTTTTGTATTTTTTTTTTTTTAATATTGGACGTTCGACTGGTCCGGGGTCATCAGTTTTCATCATAAAATTGATTTTATGGACTCTACCAAAAATGATTCAAAATGTCATTTGGATCGGGCCTCATGTTGAATAACCACTTTTTGAACCCTCACAGTTACCAAAATTGTCATTTTTACAGAGTTTTGCTTACTCAGAAGCTTCACTTTTGACCAATTTCAGGCACAGAAATCACTTTAAACAAACTTATTTTAGTTGAAAAAGTAATAATTCACATCCAACAGTAATGTAAAGTCAAAAGATTAAATGTTAAAATTTCATCATCTTTTTTTTTTTTTTTTTTTTTAATATTTTTATTTTATTTTCATTTTTTGTATTTATTATTTTAAAATATTGTATGTTCGACTGGTCCGGGGTCATAGTTTTTCATCATAAAATTGATTTTATGGACTCTTCCAAAAATGATTCAAAATGTCCTTTGGATCGGGCCTCATGTTGAATAAATACTTTTTAAACCCTCACAGTTACCAAAATTGTCATTTTTACAGAGTTTTGCTTACTCAGAAGCTTCACTTTTGTCCAATTTCAGGCATAGAAATCACTTTAAACACACTTATTTTAGTTGAAAAAGTAATAATTCACATCCAACAGTAATTTAAAGTCAAAAGATTAAATGTTAAAATTTCGTCTTTTTTTTTATTTTTATTTTTTATTATTTATTTATTTATTTATTTTAATTTTGGTTAATATTTTTATTTTTTTTATTTATTATTATTATTTTTTTTGTATTTTTTTTGTTTAAATATTGTACGTTCGACTGGTCCGGGGTCATCGTTTTTCATCATAAAATTGATTTTATGGACTCTACCAAAAATGATTCAAAATGTCATTTGGATCGGGCCTCATGTTGAATAACCACTTTTTAAACCCTCACAGTTACCAAAATTGTCATTTTTACAGAATTTTGTTTACTCGGAAGCTTCACTTTTGTCCAATTCCAGGCACAGAAATCACTTTAAACACACTTATTTTAGTTGAAAAAGTAATAATTCACATCCAACAGTAATTTAAAGTCAAAAGATTAAATGTTAAAATGTCATCTTTTTATTTTTTTTGTTTAAATATTGTTCACTATTTTTTTTTTATTTTTTATTTATTAATATTTTTTTTTTAAATATTGTGTGTTCGACTGGTCCGGGGTGATCGTTTTTCATCATAAAATTGATTTTATGGACTCTACCAAAAATGATTCAAAATGTCATTTAGATCGGGCCTCATGTTGAATAACCACTTTTTAAACCCTCACAGTTACCAAAATTGTCATTTTTACAGAGTTTTGCTTACTCAGAAGCTTCACTTTTGTCCAATTCCAGGCACAGAAATCACTTTAAACAACTTATTTTAGTTGAAAAAGTAATAATTCACATCCAACAGTAATTTAAAGTCAAAAGATTAAATGTTAAAATTTCATCATCTTTTTTTTAATTTTTTTATTTTGTTCAATATTTTTATTTTATTTTCATTTTTTGTATTTATTTTTTTAAAATATTGTGTGTTCGACTGGTCCGGGGTCATAGTTTTTCATCATAAAATTGATTTTATGGACTCTACCAAAAATGATTCAAAATGTCATTTGGATCGGGCCTCATGTTGAATAAATACTTTTTAAACCCTCACAGTTACCAAAATTGTCATTTTTACAGAGTTTTGCTTACTCAGAAGCTTCACTTTTGTCCAATTTCAGGCACAGAAATCACTTTAAACACACTTATTTTAGTTGAAAAAGTAATAATTCACATCCAACAGTAATTTAAAGTCAAAATATTAAAAGTTAAAATTTCATCATCTTTTTTTTTAATTAAATTTTTTTTTTCAATATTTTATTTATTTTTGTTAGTTTTTTTTGTATTTATTTATTTTTAAATATTGTACGTTCGACTGGTCCGGGGTCATCGGTTTTCATCATAAAATTGATTTTATGGACTCTACCATAAATGATTCAAAATGTCATTTGGATCGGGTCTCATGTTGAATAACCACTTTTTAAACCCTCACAGTTACCAAAATTGTCATTTTTACAGAGTTTTGCTTACTCAGAAGCTTCACTTTTGACCAATTTCAGGTACAGAAATCACTTTAAACACACTTATTTCAGTTGAAAAAGTAATAATTCACATCCAACAGTAATTTAAAGTCAAAAGAATAAATGTTAAAATTTCATCATCTTTTCTTTTTTTTTTTATTTAATTTTTTTTATTTATTTATTTATGTATTTTAAATTTTGATTAATCTTTAGTAATTTTTTTTGTATTTTTTTTTTAATATTGGACGTTCGACTGGTCCGGGGTCATCGTTTTTCATCATAAAATTGATTTTATGGACTCTACCAAAAATGATTCAAAATGTCATTTGGATCGGGCCTCATGTTGAATAACCACTTTTTAAACCCTCACAGTTACCAAAATTGTCATTTTTACAGAATTTTGTTTACTCGGAAGCTTCACTTTTGTCCAATTCCAGGCACAGAAATCACTTTAAACACACTTATTTTAGTTGAAAAAGTAATAATTCACATCCAACAGTAATTTAAAGTCAAAAGATTAAATGTTAAAATTTCATCATCTTTTTTTTTTTTGTTTAAATATTGTTCACTATTTTTTATTTATTTATTTATTTATTTATTTATTTATTTATTTATTTTTAAATATTGTATGTTCGACTGGTCCGGGGTGATCGTTTTTCATCATAAAATTGATTTTATGGACTCTACCAAAAATGATTCAAAATGTCATTTGGATCGGGCCTCATGTTGAATAACCACTTTTTAAACCCTCACAGTTACCAAAATTGTCATTTTTACAGAGTTTTGCTTACTCAGAAGCTTCACTTTTGTCAAATTTCAGGCACAGAAATCACTTTAAACACACTTATTTTAGTTGAAAAAGTAATAATTCACATCCAACAGTAATTTAAAGTCAAAAGATTAAATGTTAAAATGTCATCTTTTTTTTTTTTTTTTTAAATGTAATTTTTTTTATTTATTTATTTATTTATTCATTTTTTTAAATTTTGTTTAATTTTTTTTTTTTTTTTTTTAAATATTGTACGTTCGACTGGTCCGGGGTCATCGTTTTTCATCATAAAATTGATTTTATGGACTCCACCAAAAATGATTCAAAATGTCATCTGGATCGGGCCTCATGTTGAATAACCACTTTTTAAATCCTCACAGTTACCAAAATTGTCATTTTTACAGAGTTTTGCTTACTCAGAAGCTTCAACTTTTGTCCAATTTCAGGCACAGAAATCACTTTAAACACACTTATTGTAGTTGAAAAAGTAATAATTCACATCCAACAGTAATTTAAAGTCAAAAGATTAAATGTTAAAATTTCATAATCTTTTTTTTTTTTTTTTCTTTTTAATTGTTTTTTTGTTGTTTTTTTTGGTTAATATTTTTAATTTTTTATTTATTATTATTTTTTTTTTTGTATTTTTTTTTAAATATTGTACGTTCGACTGGTTCGGGGTCATCGGTTTTCATCATAAAATTGATTTTATGGACTCTACCAAAAATGATTCAAAACGTCATTTGGATCGGGCCTCATGTTGAATAACCACTTTTTAAACCCTCACACTTACCAAAATTGTCATTTTTACAGAGTTTTGCTTACTCAGAAGCTTCACTTTTGACCAATTTCAGGCACAGAAATCACTTTAAACACACTTATTTTAGTTGAAAAAGTAATAATTCACATCCAACAGTAATTTAAAGTCAAAAGATTAAATGTTAAAATTTCATCATCTTTTTTTTAATTTTTTTATTTTGTTCAATATTTTTATTTTATTTTCATTTTTTGTATTTAATTTTTTAAAATATTGTATGTTCGACTGGTCCGGGGTCATAGTTTTTCATCATAAAATTGATTTTATGGACTCTACCAAAAATGATTCAAAATGTCATTTGGATCGGGCCTCATGTTGAATAAATACTTTTTAAACCCTCACAGTTACCAAAATTGTCATTTTTACAGAGTTTTGCTTACTCAGAAGCTTCACTTTTGTCAAATTTCAGGCACAGAAATCACTTTAAACACACTTATTTTAGTTGAAAAAGTAATAATTCACATCCAACAGTAATTTAAAGTCAAAAGATTAAATGTTAAAATTTCATCATCTTTTTTTTAATTAAATTTTTT
The DNA here is from genome assembly GCF_964261635.1 of Lissotriton helveticus. Lineage (NCBI taxonomy): Eukaryota > Metazoa > Chordata > Amphibia > Caudata > Salamandridae > Lissotriton > Lissotriton helveticus. Next base: position 1,072,872,862 of record NC_136063.1, on the reverse strand, counting down.
TTTTTCAATATTTTATTTATTTTTGTTAGTTTTTTGTGTATTTATTTATTTTTAAATATTGTACGTTCGACTGGTCCGGGGTCATCGTTTTTCATCATAAAATTGATTTTATGGACTCCACCAAAAATGATTCAAAATGTCATCTGGATCGGGCCTCATGTTGAATAACCACTTTTTAAATCCTCACAGTTACCAAAATTGTCATTTTTACAGAGTTTTGCTTACTCAGAAGCTTCAACTTTTGTCCAATTTCAGGCACAGAAATCACTTTAAACACACTTATTGTAGTTGAAAAAGTAATAATTCACATCCAACAGTAATTTAAAGTCAAAAGATTAAATGTTAAAATTTCATAATCTTTTTTTTTTTTTTTTCTTTTTAATTGTTTTTTTGTTGTTTTTTTTGGTTAATATTTTTAATTTTTTATTTATTATTATTTTTTTTTTTGTATTTTTTTTTAAATATTGTACGTTCGACTGGTTCGGGGTCATCGGTTTTCATCATAAAATTGATTTTATGGACTCTACCAAAAATGATTCAAAACGTCATTTGGATCGGGCCTCATGTTGAATAACCACTTTTTAAACCCTCACACTTACCAAAATTGTCATTTTTACAGAGTTTTGCTTACTCAGAAGCTTCACTTTTGACCAATTTCAGGCACAGAAATCACTTTAAACACACTTATTTTTGTTGAAAAAGTAATATTTCACATCCAACAGTAATTTAAAGTCAAAAGATTAAATGTTAAAATTTCATCATCTTTTTTTTTGTTTAAATTTTGTTCAATATTTTTTTTAAATTTATTTTTATTTTATTTTTTTTAAATATTGTACGTTCGACTGGTTCGGGGTCATCGTTTTTCATCATAAAATTGATTTTATGGACTCTACCAAAAATGATTAAAAATGTCATTTGGATCAGGCCTCATGTTGAATAACCACTTTTTAAACCATCACAGTTACCAAAATTGTCAGTTTTACAGAGTTTTGCTTACTCAGAAGCTTCACTTTTGTCCAATTTCAGGCACCGAAATCACTTTAAACACACTTATTTTAGTTGAAAAAGTAATAATTCACATCCAACAGTAATTTAAAGTCAAAAGATTAAAAGTTAAAATTTCATCATCTTTTTTTTTTTTTTTTAATTTTGTTCAATATTTTTTTTTTATTTTCATTTTTTGTATTTTTTATTTTTAATATTGTATGTTCGACTGGTCCGGGGTCATAGTTTTTCATCATAAAATTGATTTTATGGACTCTACCAAAAATGATTCAAAATGTCATTTGGATCGGGCCTCATGTTGAATAAATACTTTTTAAACCCTCACAGTTACCAAAATTGTCATTTTTACAGAGTTTTGCTTACTCAGAAGCTTCACTTTTGTCCAATTTCAGGCACAGAAATCACTTTAAACACACTTATTTTAGTTGAAAAAGTAATAATTCACATCCAACAGTAATTTAAAGTCAAAAGATTAAATGTTAAAATTTCATCATCTTTTTTTTAATTTTTTTATTTTGTTCAATATTTTTATTTTATTTTCATTTTTTGTATTTAATTTTTTAAAATATTGTATGTTCGACTGGTCCGGGGTCATAGTTTTTCATCATAAAATTGATTTTATGGACTCTACCAAAAATGATTCAAAATGTCATTTGGATCGGGCCTCATGTTGAATAAATACTTTTTAAACCCTCACAGTTACCAAAATTGTCATTTTTACAGAGTTTTGCTTACTCAGAAGCTTCACTTTTGTCCAATTTCAGGCACAGAAATCACTTTAAACACACTTATTTTAGTTGAAAAAGTAATAATTCACATCCAACAGTAATTTAAAGTCAAAAGATTAAATGTTAAAATTTCATAATCTTTTTTTTAATTAAATTTTTTTTTTTCAATATTTTATTTATTTTTGTTAGTTTTTTTTGTATTTATTTATTTTTAAATATTGTACGTTCGACTGGTCCGGGGTCATCGGTTTTCATCATAAAATTGATTTTATGGACTCTACCATAAATGATTCAAAATGTCATTTGGATCGGGCCTCATGTTGAATAACCACTTTTTAAACCCTCACAGTTACCAAAATTGTCATTTTTACAGAGTTTTGCTTACTCAGAAGCTTCACTTTTGACCAATTTCAGGTACAGAAATCACTTTAAACACACTTATTTCAGTTGAAAAAGTAATAATTCACATCCAACAGTAATTTAAAGTCAAAAGAATAAATGTTAAAATTTCATCATCTTTTCTTTTTTTTTTTTTTTATTTAATTTTTTTTATTTATTTATTTATGTATTTTAAATTTAGATTAATTTTTAGTAATTTTTTTTTGTATTTTTTTTTTAATATTGGACGTTCGACTGGTCCAGGGTCATCGTTTTTCATTATAAAATTGATTTTATGGACTCTACCAAAAATGATTCAAAATGTCATTTGGATCGGGCCTCATGTTGAATAACCACTTTTTAAACCCTCACAGTTACCAAAATTGTCATTTTTACAGAATTTTGTTTACTCGGAAGCTTCACTTTTGTCCAATTCCAGGCACAGAAATCACTTTAAACACACTTATTTTAGTTGAAAAAGTAATAATTCACATCCAACAGTAATTTAAAGTCAAAAGATTAAATGTTAAAATTTCATCATCTTTTTTTTTTTTTTTTTATTTATTTATTTATTTATTTATTTTAATTTTGGTTAATATTTTTATTTTTTTATTTATTATTATTATTTTTTTTTTTTTGTTTTTGTTTAAATATTGTACGTTCGACTGGTCCGGGGTCATCGTTTTTCATCATAAAATTGATTTTATGGACTCTACCAAAAATGATTCAAAATGTCATTTGGATCGAGCTCATGTTGAATACCCACTTTTTAAATCCTCACAGTTACCAAAATTGTCATTTTTCCAGAATTTTGTTTACTCGGAAGCTTCACTTTTGTCCAATTCCAGGCACAGAAATCACTTTAAACACACTTATTTTAGTTGAAAAAGTAATAATTCACATCCAACAGTAATTTAAAGTCAAAAGATTAAATGTTAAAATTTCATCATCTTTTTTTTTTTGTTTAAATATTGTTCACTATTTTTTATTTATTTATTTATTTATTTTTAAATATTGTATGTTCGACTGGTCCGGGGTGATCGTTTTTCATCATAAAATTGATTTTATGGACTCTACCAAAAATGATTCAAAATGTCATTTGGATCGGGCCTCATGTTGAATAACCACTTTTTAAACCCTCACAGTTACCAAAATTGTCATTTTTACAGAGTTTTGCTTACTCAGAAGCTTCACTTTTGTCAAATTTCAGGCACAGAAATCACTTTAAACACACTTATTTTAGTTGAAAAAGTAATAATTCACATCCAACAGTAATTTAAAGTCAAAAGATTAAAAGTTAAAATGTCATCTTTTTTTTTTTTTTTTTTTAAATGTAATTTTTTTATTTATTTATTTATTTATTCATTTTTTTAAATTTTGTTTAATTTTTTTTTTTTTTTTTTTTTTTTTTAAATATTGTACGTTCGACTGGTCCGGGGTCATCGTTTTTCATCATAAAATTGATTTTATGGACTCCACCAAAAATGATTCAAAATGTCATCTGGATCGGGCCTCATGTTGAATAACCACTTTTTAAATCCTCACAGTTACCAAAATTGTCATTTTTACAGAGTTTTGCTTACTCAGAAGCTTCAACTTTTGTCCAATTTCAGGCACAGAAATCACTTTAAACACACTTATTGTAGTTGAAAAAGTAATAATTCACATCCAACAGTAATTTAAAGTCAAAAGATTAAATGTTAAAATTTCATAATCTTTTTTTTTTTTTTTTCTTTTTAATTGTTTTTTTTTTTTTTTTTTGGTTAATATTTTTAATTTTTTATTTATTATTATTTTTTTTTTGTATCTTTTTTTTTAAATATTGTACGTTCGACTGGTTCGGGGTCATCGGTTTTCATCATAAAATTGATTTTATGGACTCTACCAAAAATGATTCAAAATGTCATTTGGATCGGGCCTCATGTTGAATAACCACTTTTTAAACCCTCACACTTACCAAAATTGTCATTTTTACAGAGTTTTGCTTACTCAGAAGCTTCACTTTTGACCAATTTCAGGCACAGAAATCACTTTAAACACACTTATTTTAGTTGAAAAAGTAATATTTCACATCCAACAGTAATTTAAAGTCAAAAGATTAAATGTTAAAATTTCATCATCTTTTTTTTTTGTTTAAATTTTGTTCAATATTTTTTTTAAATTTTTTTTTTTTTTTTTTTTTTAAATATTGTATGTTCGACTGGTCCGGGGTGATCGTTTTTCATCATAAAATTGATTTTATGGACTCTACCAAAAATGATTAAAAATGTCATTTGGATCAGGCCTCATGTTGAATAACCACTTTTTAAACCATCACAGTTACCAAAATTGTCAGTTTTACAGAGTTTTGCTTACTCAGAAGCTTCACTTTTGTCCAATTTCAGGCACCGAAATCACTTTAAACACACTTATTTTAGTTGAAAAAGTAATAATTCACATCCAACAGTAATTTAAAGTCAAAAGATTAAAAGTTAAAATTTCATCATCTTTTATTTTTTTTTTTAATTTTGTTCAATATTTTTTTTTTATTTTCATTTTTTGTATTTTTTTTTTTAATATTGTATGTTCGACTGGTCCGGGGTCATAGTTTTTCATCATAAAATTGATTTTATGGACTCTACCAAAAATGATTCAAAATGTCATTTGGATCGGGCCTCATGTTGAATAAATACTTTTTAAACCCTCACAGTTACCAAAATTGTCATTTTTACAGAGTTTTGCTTACTCAGAAGCTTCACTTTTGTCCAATTTCAGGCACAGAAATCACTTTAAACACACTTATTTTAGTTGAAAAAGTAATAATTCACATCCAACAGTAATTTAAAGTCAAAAGATTAAATGTTAAAATTTCATCATCTTTTTTTTAATTTTTTTATTTTGTTCAATATTTTTATTTTATTTTCATTTTTTGTATTTAATTTTTTAAAATATTGTATGTTCGACTGGTCCGGGGTCATAGTTTTTCATCATAAAATTGATTTTATGGACTCTACCAAAAATGATTCAAAATGTCATTTGGATCGGGCCTCATGTTGAATAAATACTTTTTAAACCCTCACAGTTACCAAAATTGTCATTTTTACAGAGTTTTGCTTACTCAGAAGCTTCACTTTTGTCAAATTTCAGGCACAGAAATCACTTTAAACACACTTATTTTAGTTGAAAAAGTAATAATTCACATCCAACAGTAATTTAAAGTCAAAAGATTAAATGTTAAAATTTCATCATCTTTTTTTTAATTAAATTTTTTTTTTTCAATATTTTATTTATTTTTGTTAGTTTTTTGTGTATTTATTTATTTTTAAATATTGTACGTTCGACTGGTCCGGGGTCATCGGTTTTCATCAAAAAATTGATTTTATGGACTCTACCATAAATGATTCAAAATGTCATTTGGATCGGGCCTCATGTTGAATAACCACTTTTTAAACCCTCACAGTTACCAAAATTGTCATTTTTACAGAGTTTTGCTTACTCAGAAGCTTCACTTTTGACCAATTTCAGGTACAGAAATCACTTTAAACACACTTATTTCAGTTGAAAAAGTAATAATTCACATCCAACAGTAATTTAAAGTCAAAAGAATAAATGTTAAAATTTCATCATCTTTTCTTTTTTTTTTTTTTATTTAATTTTTTTTATTTATTTATTTATGTATTTTAAATTTAGAATAATTTTTAGTAAATTTTTTTTGTATTTTTTTTTAATATTGGACGTTCGACTGGTCCAGGGTCATCGTTTTTCATTATAAAATTGATTTTATGGACTCTACCAAAAATGATTCAAAATGTCATTTGGATCGGGCCTCATGTTGAATAACCACTTTTTAAACCCTCACAGTTACCAAAATTGTCATTTTTACAGAATTTTGTTTACTCGGAAGCTTCACTTTTGTCCAATTCCAGGCACAGAAATCACTTTAAACACACTTATTTTAGTTGAAAAAGTAATAATTCACATCCAACAGTAATTTAAAGTCAAAAGATTAAATGTTAAAATTTCATCTTTTTTTTTTTTTTTTTATTTATTTATTTATTCATTTATTTTAATTTTGGTTAATATTTTTATTTTTTTATTTATTATTATTATTTTTTTTATTTTTTTGTTTTTTAAATATTGTACGTTCGACTGGTCCGGGGTCATCGTTTTTCATCATAAAATTGATTTTATGGACTCTACCAAAAATGATTCAAAATGTCATTTGGATCGAGCTCATGTTGAATACCCACTTTTTAAATCCTCACAGTTACCAAAATTGTCATTTTTCCAGAATTTTGTTTACTCGGAAGCTTCACTTTTGTCCAATTCCAGGCACAGAAATCACTTTAAACACACTTATTTTAGTTGAAAAAGTAATAATTCACATCCAACAGTAATTTAAAGTCAAAAGATTAAATGTTAAAATTTCATCATCTTTTTTTTTTTGTTTAAATATTGTTCACTATTTTTTATTTATTTATTTATTTATTTATTTATTTATTTTTAAATATTGTATGTTCGACTGGTCCGGGGTGATCGTTTTTCATCATAAAATTGATTTTATGGACTCTACCAAAAATGATTCAAAATGTCATTTGGATCGGGCCTCATGTTGAATAACCACTTTTTAAACCCTCACAGTTACCAAAATTGTCATTTTTACAGAGTTTTGCTTACTCAGAAGCTTCACTTTTGTCAAATTTCAGGCACAGAAATCACTTTAAACACACTTATTTTAGTTGAAAAAGTAATAATTCACATCCAACAGTAATTTAAAGTCAAAAGATTAAATGTTAAAATGTCATCTTTTTTTTTTTTTTTTTTAAATGTAATTTTTTTATTTATTTATTTATTTATTCATTTTTTTAAATTTTGTTTAATTTTTTTTATTTTATATTATTATTATTATTTTTTTTTTAAATATTGTACGTTCGACTGGTCCGGGGTCATTGTTTTTCATCATAAAATTGATTTTATGGACTCCACCAAAAATGATTCAAAATGTCATCTGGATCGGGCCTCATGTTGAATAACCACTTTTTAAATCCTCACAGTTACCAAAATTGTCATTTTTACAGAGTTTTGCTTACTCAGAAGCTTCAACTTTTGTCCAATTTCAGGCACAGAAATCACTTTAAACACACTTATTGTAGTTGAAAAAGTAATAATTCACATCCAACAGTAATTTAAAGTCAAAAGATTAAATTTAAAATTTCATAATCTTTTTTTTTTTTTTTTTTTTTTAATTGTTTTTTTTTTTTTTAATTTTGGTTAATATTTTTAAGTTTTTATTTATTATTATTTTTTTTTTTTTTTTTTTTAATATTGTACGTTCGACTGGTTCGGGGTCATCGGTTTTCATCATAAAATTGATTTTATGGACTCTACCAAAAATGATTCAAAATGTCATTTGGATCGGGCCTCATGTTGAATAACCACTTTTTAAACCCTCACAGTTACCAAAATTGTCACTTTTTACAGAGTTTTGCTTACTCAGAAGCTTCACTTTTGTCAAATTTCAGGCACAGAAATCACTTTAAACACACTTATTTTAGTTGAAAAAGTAATAATTCACATCCAACAGTAATTTAAAGTCAAAAGATTAAATGTTAAAATTTCATCATCTTTTTTTTTTTTGTTTAAATTTTGTTCAATATTTTTTTTTATTCATTTTTATTATATAATTTTTTTAAATATTGTATGTTCGACTGGTCCGGGGTGATCGTTTTTCATCATAAAATTGATTTTATGGACTCTACCAAAAATGATTCAAAATGTCATTTGGATCGGGCCTCATGTTGAATAAATACTTTTTAAACCCTCACAGTTACCAAAATTGTCATTTTTACAGAGTTTTGCTTACTCAGAAGCTTCACTTTTGACCAATTTCAGGCACAGAAATCACTTTAAACACACTTATTTTAGTTGAAAAAGTAATAATTCACATCCAACAGTAATTTAAAGTCAAAAGATTAAATGTTAAAATTTCATCATCTTTTTTTTTTTTGTTTAAATTTTGTTCAATATTTTTTTTTATTCATTTTTATTATATAATTTTTTTAAATATTGTATGTTCGACTGGTCCGGGGTGATCGTTTTTCATCATAAAATTGATTTTATGGACTCTACCAAAAATGATTCAAAATGTCATTTGGATCAGGCCTCATGTTGAATAACCACTTTTTAAACCCTCACAGTTACCAAAATTGTCAGTTTTACAGAGTTTTGCTTACTCAGAAGCTTCACTTTTGTCCAATTCCAGGCACAGAAATCACTTTAAACACCCTTATTTTAGTTGAAAAAGTAATAATTCACATCCAACAGTAATTTAAAGTCAAAAGATTAAATGTTAAAATTTCATCATCTTTTTTTTTTTGTTTAAATATTGTTCACTATTTTTTATTTATTTATTTATTTATTTTTAAATATTGTATGTTCGACTGGTCCGGGGTGATCGTTTTTCATCATAAAATTGATTTTATGGACTCTACCAAAAATGATTCAAAATGTCATTTGGATCGGGCCTCATGTTGAATAACCACTTTTTAAACCCTCACAGTTACCAAAATTGTCATTTTTACAGAGTTTTGCTTACTCAGAAGCTTCACTTTTGTCAAATTTCAGGCACAGAAATCACTTTAAACACACTTATTTTAGTTGAAAAAGTAATAATTCACATCCAACAGTAATTTAAAGTCAAAAGATTAAAAGTTAAAATGTCATCTTTTTTTTTTTTTTTTTTTTAAATGTAATTTTTTTATTTATTTATTTATTTATTCATTTTTTTAAATTTTGTTTAATTTTTTTTTTTTTTTTTTTTTTTTTTAAATATTGTACGTTCGACTGGTCCGGGGTCATCGTTTTTCATCATAAAATTGATTTTATGGACTCCACCAAAAATGATTCAAAATGTCATCTGGATCGGGCCTCATGTTGAATAACCACTTTTTAAATTCTCACAGTTACCAAAATTGTCATTTTTACAGAGTTTTGCTTACTCAGAAGCTTCAACTTTTGTCCAATTTCAGGCACAGAAATCACTTTAAACACACTTATTGTAGTTGAAAAAGTAATAATTCACATCCAACAGTAATTTAAAGTCAAAAGATTAAATGTTAAAATTTCATAATCTTTTTTTTTTTTTTTTCTTTTTAATTGTTTTTTTATTTTTTTTTTTGGTTAATATTTTTAATTTTTTATTTATTATTATTTTTTTTTTTGTATCTTTTTTTTTAAATATTGTACGTTCGACTGGTTCGGGGTCATCGGTTTTCATCATAAAATTGATTTTATGGACTCTACCAAAAATGATTCAAAATGTCATTTGGATCGGGCCTCATGTTGAATAACCACTTTTTAAACCCTCACACTTACCAAAATTGTCATTTTTACAGAGTTTTGCGTACTCAGAAGCTTCACTTTTGACCAATTTCAGGCACAGAAATCACTTTAAACACACTTATTTTAGTTGAAAAAGTAATATTTCACATCCAACAGTAATTTAAAGTCAAAAGATTAAATGTTAAAATTTCATCATCTTTTTTTTTTGTTTAAATTTTGTTCAATATTTTTTTTAAATTTTTTTTTTTTTTTTTTTTTTTAAATATTGTATGTTCGACTGGTCCGGGGTGATCGTTTTTCATCATAAAATTGATTTTATGGACTCTACCAAAAATGATTAAAAATGTCATTTGGATCAGGCCTCATGTTGAATAACCACTTTTTAAACCATCACAGTTACCAAAATTGTCAGTTTTACAGAGTTTTGCTTACTCAGAATCTTCACTTTTGTCCAATTTCAGGCACCGAAATCACTTTAAACACACTTATTTTAGTTGAAAAAGTAATAATTCACATCCAACAGTAATTTAAAGTCAAAAGATTAAAAGTTAAAATTTCATCATCTTTTATTTTTTTTTAAATTTTGTTCAATATTTTTTTTTTATTTTCATTTTTTGTATTTTTTTTTTTAATATTGTATGTTCGACTGGTCCGGGGTCATAGTTTTTCATCATAAAATTGATTTTATGGACTCTACCAAAAATGATTCAAAATGTCATTTGGATCGGGCCTCATGTTGAATAAATACTTTTTAAACCCTCACAGTTACCAAAATTGTCAGTTTTACAGAGTTTTGCTTACTCAGAAGCTTCACTTTTGTCCAATTTCAGGCACCGAAATCACTTTAAACACACTTATTTTAGTTGAAAAAGTAATAATTCACATCCAACAGTAATTTAAAGTCAAAAGATTAAATGTTAAAATTTCATCATCTTTTTTTTAATTTTTTTATTTTGTTCAATATTTTTATTTTATTTTCATTTTTTGTATTTAATTTTTTAAAATATTGTATGTTCGACTGGTCCGGGGTCATAGTTTTTCATCATAAAATTGATTTTATGGACTCTACCAAAAATGATTCAAAATGTCATTTGGATCGGGCCTCATGTTGAATAAATACTTTTTAAACCCTCACAGTTACCAAAATTGTCATTTTTACAGAGTTTTGCTTACTCAGAAGCTTCACTTTTGTCAAATTTCAGGCACAGAAATCACTTTAAACACACTTATTTTAGTTGAAAAAGTAATAATTCACATCCAACAGTAATTTAAAGTCAAAAGATTAAATGTTAAAATTTCATCATCTTTTTTTTAATTAAATTTTTTTTTTTCAATATTTTATTTATTTTTGTTAGTTTTTTGTGTATTTATTTATTTTTAAATATTGTACGTTCGACTGGTCCGGGGTCATCGGTTTTCATTAAAAAATTGATTTTATGGACTCTACCATAAATGATTCAAAATGTCATTTGGATCGGGCCTCATGTTGAATAACCACTTTTTAAACCCTCACAGTTACCAAAATTGTCATTTTTACAGAGTTTTGCTTACTCAGAAGCTTCACTTTTGACCAATTTCAGGTACAGAAATCACTTTAAACACACTTATTTCAGTTGAAAAAGTAATAATTCACATCCAACAGTAATTTAAAGTCAAAAGAATAAATGTTAAAATTTCATCATCTTTTCTTTTTTTTTTTTTTATTTAATTTTTTTTATTTATTTATTTATGTATTTTAAATTTAGAATAATTTTTAGTAAATTTTTTTTGTATTTTTTTTTAATATTGGACGTTCGACTGGTCCAGGGTCATCGTTTTTCATTATAAAATTGATTTTATGGACTCTACCAAAAATGATTCAAAATGTCATTTGGATCGGGCCTCATGTTGAATAACCACTTTTTAAACCCTCACAGTTACCAAAATTGTCATTTTTACAGAATTTTGTTTACTCGGAAGCTTCACTTTTGTCCAATTCCAGGCACAGAAATCACTTTAAACACACTTATTTTAGTTGAAAAAGTAATAATTCACATCCAACAGTAATTTAAAGTCAAAAGATTAAATGTTAAAATTTCATCTTTTATTTTTATTTTTTTATTTATTATTATTATTTTTTTTTATTTTTTTGTTTTTTAAATATTGTACGTTCGACTGGTCCGGGGTCATCGTTTTTCATCATAAAATTGATTTTATGGACTCTACCAAAAATGATTCAAAATGTCATTTGGATCGAGCTCATGTTGAATACCCACTTTTTAAATCCTCACAGTTACCAAAATTGTCATTTTTCCAGAATTTTGTTTACTCGGAAGCTTCACTTTTGTCCAATTCCAGGCACAGAAATCACTTTAAACACACTTATTTTAGTTGAAAAAGTAATAATTCACATCCAACAGTAATTTAAAGTCAAAAGATTAAATGTTAAAATTTCATCATCTTTTTTTTTTTGTTTAAATATTGTTCACTATTTTTTATTTATTTATTTATTTATTTATTTATTTATTTTTAAATATTGTATGTTCGACTGGTCCGGGGTGATCGTTTTTCATCATAAAATTGATTTTATGGACTCTACCAAAAATGATTCAAAATGTCATTTGGATCGGGCCTCATGTTGAATAACCACTTTTTAAACCCTCACAGTTACCAAAATTGTCATTTTTACAGAGTTTTGCTTACTCAGAAGCTTCACTTTTGTCAAATTTCAGGCACAGAAATCACTTTAAACACACTTATTTTAGTTGAAAAAGTAATAATTCACATCCAACAGTAATTTAAAGTCAAAAGATTAAATGTTAAAATGTCATCTTTTTTTTTTTTTTTTTTTTTAAATGTAATTTTTTTATTTATTTATTTATTTATTCATTTTTTTAAATTTTGTTTAATTTTTTTTATTTTATATTATTATTATTATTTTTTTTTTTAAATATTGTACGTTCGACTGGTCCGGGGTCATTGTTTTTCATCATAAAATTGATTTTATGGACTCCACCAAAAATGATTCAAAATGTCATCTGGATCGGGCCTCATGTTGAATAACCACTTTTTAAATCCTCACAGTTACCAAAATTGTCATTTTTACAGAGTTTTGCTTACTCAGAAGCTTCAACTTTTGTCCAATTTCAGGCACAGAAATCACTTTAAACACACTTATTGTAGTTGAAAAAGTAATAATTCACATCCAACAGTAATTTAAAGTCAAAAGATTAAATTTAAAATTTCATAATCTTTTTTTTTTTTTTTCTTTTTAATTGTTTTTTTTTTTTTTAATTTTGGTTAATATTTTTAAGTTTTTATTTATTATTATTTTTTTTCTTTTTTTTTTTAATATTGTACGTTCGACTGGTTCGGGGTCATCGGTTTTCATCATAAAATTGATTTTATGGACTCTACCAAAAATGATTCAAAATGTCATTTGGATCGGGCCTCATGTTGAATAACCACTTTTTAAACCCTCACAGTTACCAAAATTGTCATTTTTACAGAGTTTTACTTACTCAGAAGCTTCACTTTTGACCAATTTCAGGCACAGAAATCACTTTAAACACACTTATTTTAGTTGAAAAAGTAATATTTCACATCCAACAGTAATTTAAAGTCAAAAGATTAAATGTTAAAATTTCATCATCTTTTTTTTTTGTTTAAATTTTGTTCAATATTTTTTTTTAATTTTTTTTTATTTAAATATAGTATGTTCGACTGGTCCGGGGTCATCGTTTTTTATCATAAAATTGATTTTATGGACTCTACCAAAAATGATTCAAAATGTCATTTGGATCGGGCCTCATGTTGAATAAATACTTTTTAAACCCTCACAGTTACCAAAATTGTCATTTTTACAGAGTTTTGCTTACTCAGAAGCTTCACTTTTGACCAATTTCAGGCACAGAAATCACTTTAAACACACTTATTTTAGTTGAAAAAGTAATAATTCACATCCAACAGTAATTTAAAGTCAAAAGATTAAATGTTAAAATTTCATCATCTTTTTTTTTTTGTTTAAATTTTGTTCAATATTTTTTTTTATTCATTTTTATTATATAATTTTTTTAAATATTGTATGTTCGACTGGTCCGGGGTGATCGTTTTTCATCATAAAATTGATTTTATGGACTCTACCAAAAATGATTCAAAATGTCATTTGGATCAGGCCTCATGTTGAATAACCACTTTTTAAACCCTCACAGTTACCAAAATTGTCAGTTTTACAGAGTTTTGCTTACTCAGAAGCTTCACTTTTGTCCAATTCCAGGCACAGAAATCACTTTAAACACCCTTATTTTAGTTGAAAAAGTAATAATTCACATCCAACAGTAATTTAAAGTCAAAAGATTAAATGTTAAAATTTCATCATCTTTTTTATTTTATTTTTTATTTTGTTCAATATTTTTATTTTATTTTCATTTTTTGTATTTATTTTTTTAAAATATTGTATGTCCGACTGGTCCGGGGTCATCGTTTTTCATCATAAAATAGATTTTATGGACTCTACCAAAAATGATTCAAAATGTCATTTGGATCGGGCCTCATGTTGAATAACCACTTTTTAAACCCTCACAGTTACCAAAATTGTCATTTTTACAGAATTTTGTTTACTCGGAAGCTTCACTTTTGTCCAATTCCAGGCACAGAAATCACATTAAACACACTTATTTTAGTTGAAAAAGTAATAATTCACATCCAACAGTAATTTAAAGTCAAAAGATTAAATGTTAAAATTTCATCATCTTTTTTTTTTTTTTTTTTTTAAATTTTGTTCAATATTTTATTTTATTTTTTTGTATTTTTTTTTTTTTAATATTGTACGTTCGACTGGTCGGGGGTCATCGTTTTTTATCATAAAATTGATTTTATGGACTCTACCAAAAATGATTCAAAATGTCATTTGGATCGGGCCTCATGTTGAATAACCACTTTTTAAACCCTCACAGTTACCAAAATTGTCATTTTTACAGAGTTTTGCTTACTCAGAAGCTTCACTTTTGTCCAATTCCAGGCACAGAAATCACTTTAAACAACTTATTTTAGTTGAAAAAGTAATAATTCACATCCAACAGTAATTTAAAGTCAAAAGATTAAATGTTAAAATTTCATCATCTTTTTTTTTTTTTAATTTTGTTCAATATTTTTATTTTATTTTCATTTTTTGTATTTATTTTTTTAAAATATTGTATGTTCGACTGGTCCGGGGTCATAGTTTTTCATCATAAAATTGATTTTATGGACTCTACCAAAAATGATTCAAAATGTCATTTGGATCGGGCCTCATGTTGAATAAATACTTTTTAAACCCTCACAGTTACCAAAATTGTCATTTTTACAGAGTTTTGCTTACTCAGAAGCTTCACTTTTGTCCAATTTCAGGCACGGAAATCACTTTAAACACACTTATTTTAGTTGAAAAAGTAATAATTCACATCCAACAGTAATTTAAAGTCAAAAGATTAAATGTTAAAATTTCATCATCTTTTTTTTTAATAAAATTTGTTTTTTTCAGTATTTTATTTATTTTTTTAAGTTTTTTTTGTATTTATTTATTTTTTAATATTGTACGTTCGACTGGTCCGGGGTCATCGGTTTTCATCATAAAATTGATTTTATGGACTCTACCAAAAATGATTCAAAATGTCATTTGGATCGGGCCTCATGTTGAATAACCACTTTTTAAACCCTCACAGTTACCAAAATTGTCATTTTTACAGAGTTTTGCTTACTCAGAAGCTTCACTTTTGACCAATTTCAGGCACAGAAATCACTTTAAACACACTTATTTCAGTTGAAAAAGTAATAATTCACATCCAACAGTAATTTAAAGTCAAAAGAATAAATGTTAAAATTTCATCATCTTTTCTTTTTTTTATTTATTTATTTATTTATTTTAAATTTTGTTTAATTTTTTGTAATTTTTTTTTGTATCTTTTTTTTTTTTAATATTGGACGTTCGACTGGTCCGGGGTCATCAGTTTTCATCATAAAATTGATTTTATGGACTCTACCAAAAATGATTCAAAATGTCCTTTGGATCGGGCCTCATGTTGAATAAATACTTTTTAAACCCTCACAGTTACCAAAATTGTCATTTTTACAGAGTTTTGCTTACTCAGAAGCTTCACTTTTGTCCAATTTCAGGCATAGAAATCACTTTAAACACACTTATTTTAGTTGAAAAAGTAATAATTCACATCCAACAGTAATGTAAAGTCAAAAGATAAAATGTTAAAATTTCATCATCTTTTTTTTTTTTTTTTTTTAATTTATTTATTTATTTATTTTTTTAATTTTGGTTAATATTTTTATTATTTTATTTATTATTATTATTTTTTTTGTTTTTTTTTTTAAATATTGTACGTTCGACTGGTCCGGGGTCATCGTTTTTCATCATAAAATTGATTTTATGGACTCTACCAAAAATGATTCAAAATGTCATTTGGATCGGGCCTCATGTTGAATAACAACTTTTTAAACCCTCACAGTTACCAAAATTGTCATTTTTACAGAGTTTTGCTTACTCAGAAGCTTCACTTTTGACCAATTTCAGGCACAGAAATCACTTTAAACACACTTATTTTAGTTGAAAGAGTAATAATTCACATCCAACAGTAATTTAAAGTCAAAAGATTAAATGTTAAAATTTTATCATCTTTTTTTTTTTTTGTTTAAATTTCGTTCAATATTTTTTTTTTATTTTTTTATTTTTTTAATATTGTATGTTCGACTGGTCCGGGGTCATAGTTTTTCATCATAAAATTGATTTTATGGACTCTACCAAAAATGATTCAAAATGTCATTTGGATCGGGCCTCATGTTGAATAAATACTTTTTAAACCCTCACAGTTACCAAAATTGTCATTTTTACAGAGTTTTGCTTACTCAGAAGCTTCACTTTTGTCCAATTTCAGGCACAGAAATCACTTTGAACACACTTATTTTAGTTGAAAAAGTAATAATTCACATCCAACAGTAATTTAAAGTCAAAAGATTAAATGTTAAAATTTCATCATCTTT
>NC_136063.1:1072846423-1072848923 GCF_964261635.1 Lissotriton helveticus | reverse complement strand
TACCAAAAATGATTCAAAATGTCATTTGGATCAGGCCTCATGTTGAATAACCACTTTTTAAACCCTCACAGTTACCAAAATTGTCATTTTTACAGAGTTTTGCTTACTCAGAAGCTTCACTTTTGTTAAATTTCAGGCACAGAAATCACTTTAAACACACTTATTTTAGTTGAAAATGTAATAATTCACATCCAACAGTAATTTAAAGTCAAAAGATTAAATGTTAAAATTTCATCATCTTTTTTTTTTTTTTTTTGTATTTATTATTATTTTTTTTTTATTTTGGTTAATATTTTTATTTTTTTATTTATTATTATTTTTTTGTATTTTTTTTTGTTTAAATATTGTACGTTCGACTGGTCCGGGGTCATCGTTTTTCATCATAAAATTGATTTTATGGACTCTACCAAAAATGATTCAAAATGTCATTTGGATCGGGCCTCATGTTGAATAACCACTTTTTAAACCCTCACAGTTACCAATATTGTCATTTTTACAGAATTTTGTTTACTCGGAAGCTTCAATTTTGTCCAATTCCAGGCACAGAAATCACTTTAAACACACTTATTTTAGTTGAAAAAGTAATAATTCACATCCAACAGTAATTTAAAGTCAAAAGATTAAATGTTAAAATTTCATCATCTTTTTTTTTTTTTTTTATTTAATTTTTTTTTTTATTTTGTTCAATATTTTATTTAATTTTTTTGTATTTTTTTTTTTTTTAATATTGTACGTTCGACTGGTCCGGGGTCATCGTTTTTTATCATAAAATTGATTTTATGGACTCTACCAAAAATGATTCAAAATGTCATTTGGATCGGGCCTCATGTTGAATAACCACTTTTGAAACCCTCACAGTTACCAAAATTGTCATTTTTACAGAGTTTTGCTTACTCAGAAGCTTCACTTTTGTCAAATTTCAGGCACAGAAATCACTTTAAACACACTTATTTTAGTTGAAAAAGTAATAATTCACATCCAACAGTAATTTAAAGTCAAAAGATTAAATGTTAAAATTTCATAATCTTTTTTTTTTTTTTTTATTTTTTTTTTTTTTTTTTTTTTAATTTTGGTTAATATTTTTATTTTTTTATTTATTATTATTTTGTTTGTATTTTTTTTGTTTAAATATTGTACGTTCGACTGGTCCGGGGTCATCGTTTTTTATCATAAAATTGATTTTATGGACTCTACCAAAAATGATTCAAAATGTCATTTGGATCGGGCCTCATGTTGAATAACCACTTTTTAAACCCTCACAGTTACCAAAATTGTCATTTTTACAGAGTTTTGCTTACTCAGAAGCTTCACTTTTGTCCAATTCCAGGCACAGAAATCACTTTAAACACACTTATTTTAGTTGAAAAAGTAATAATTCACATCCAACAGTAATTTAAAGTCAAAAGATTAAATGTTAAAATTTCATCATCTTTTTTTTTTTTTTTTTTTTTAATTTTTTTTTTTTTTTTAATTTTGGTTAATATTTAAAAAAAAATTATTTATTATTATTTTTTTTTGTATTTTTTTTTTTTAAATATTGTACGTTCGACTGGTTCGGGGTCATCGGTTTTCATCATAAAATTGATTTTATGGACTCTACCAAAAATGATTCAAAATGTCATTTGGATCGGGCCTCATGTTGAATAACCACTTTTTAAACCCTCACAGTTACCAAAATTGTCATTTTTACAGAGTTTTGCTTACTCAGAAGCTTCACTTTTGACCAATTTCAGGCACAGAAATCCCTTTAAACACACTTATTTTAGTTGAAAAAGTAATAATTCACATCCAACAGTAATTTAAAGTCAAAAGATTAAATGTTAAAATTTCATCATCTTTTTTTTTTTGTTTAAATTTTGTTCAATATTTTTTATTTATTTATTTTTATTATATATTTTTTTTAAATATTGTATGTTTGACTGGTCCGGGGTGATCGTTTTTCATCATAAAATTGATTTTATGGACTCTACCAAAAATGATTCAAAATGTCATTTGGATCAGGCCTCATGTTGAATAACCACTTTTTAAACCCTCACAGTTACCAAAATTGTCATTTTTACAGAGTTTTGCTTACTCAGAAGCTTCACTTTTGTTAAATTTCAGGCACAGAAATCACTTTAAACACACTTATTTTAGTTGAAAATGTAATAATTCACATCCAACAGTAATTTAAAGTCAAAAGATTAAATGTTAAAATTTCATCATCTTTTTTTTTTTTTTTTTGTATTTATTATTATTTTTTTTTTATTTTGGTTAATATTTTTATTTTTTTATTTATTATTATTTTTTTGTATTTTTTTTTGTTTAAATATTGTACGTTCGACTGGTCCGGGGTCATCGTTTTTCATCATAAAATTGATTTTATGGACTCTACCAAAAATGATTCAAAATGTCATTTGGATCGGGCCTCATGTTGAATAACCACTTTTTAAACCCTCACAGTTACCAATATTGTCATTTTTACAGAATTTTGTTTACTCGGAAGCTTCAATTTTGTCCA
>NC_136063.1:1072831423-1072841423 GCF_964261635.1 Lissotriton helveticus | reverse complement strand
TGCTTACTCAGAAGCTTCACTTTTGTCCAATTCCAGGCACAGAAATCACTTTAAACACACTTATTTTAGTTGAAAAAGTAATAATTCACATCCAACAGTAATTTAAAGTCAAAAGATTAAATGTTAAAATTTCATCATCTTTTTTTTTTTTTTTTTTTAATTTTTTTTTTTTTTTTTAATTTTGGTTAATATTTCAAAAAAAATTATTTATTATTATTTTTTTTTGTATTTTTTTTTTTTAAATATTGTACGTTCGACTGGTTCG
This sequence comes from Lissotriton helveticus, assembly GCF_964261635.1. Classification (NCBI taxonomy): domain Eukaryota; kingdom Metazoa; phylum Chordata; class Amphibia; order Caudata; family Salamandridae; genus Lissotriton; species Lissotriton helveticus. Next base: position 1,072,841,158 of record NC_136063.1, on the reverse strand, counting down.
GGGTTATCGGTTTTCATCATAAAATTGATTTTATGGACTCTACCAAAAATGATTCAAAATGTCATTTGGATCGGGCCTCATGTTGAATAACCACTTTTTAAACCCTCACAGTTACCAAAATTGTCATTTTTACAGAGTTTTGCTTACTCAGAAGCTTCACTTTTGACCAATTTCAGGCACAGAAATCCCTTTAAACACACTTATTTTAGTTGAAAAAGTAATAATTCACATCCAACAGTAATTTAAAGTCAAAAGATTAAATGTTAAAATTTCATCATCTTTTTTTTTTTGTTTAAATTTTGTTCAATATTTTTTATTTATTTATTTTTATTATATATTTTTTTTAAATATTGTATGTTCGACTGGTCCGGGGTGATCGTTTTTCATCATAAAATTGATTTTATGGACTCTACCAAAAATGATTCAAAATGTCATTTGGATCAGGCCTCATGTTGAATAACCACTTTTTAAACCCTCACAGTTACCAAAATTGTCATTTTTACAGAGTTTTGCTTACTCAGAAGCTTCACTTTTGTTAAATTTCAGGCACAGAAATCACTTTAAACACACTTATTTTAGTTGAAAATGTAATAATTCACATCCAACAGTAATTTAAAGTCAAAAGATTAAATGTTAAAATTTCATCATCTTTTTTTTTTTTTTTGTATTTATTATTATTATTTTTTTATTTTGGTTAATATTTTTATTTTTTTATTTATTATTATTTTTTTGTATTTTTTTTTGTTTAAATATTGTACGTTCGACTGGTCCGGGGTCATCGTTTTTCATCATAAAATTGATTTTATGGACTCTACCAAAAATGATTCAAAATGTCATTTGGATCGGGCCTCATGTTGAATAACCACTTTTTAAACCCTCACAGTTACCAATATTGTCATTTTTACAGAATTTTGTTTACTCGGAAGCTTCAATTTTGTCCAATTCCAGGCACAGAAATCACTTTAAACACACTTATTTTAGTTGAAAAAGTAATAATTCACATCCAACAGTAATTTAAAGTCAAAAGATTAAATGTTAAAATTTCATCATCTTTTTTTTTTTTTTTTATTTAATTTTTTTTTTAATTTTGTTCAATATTTTATTTAATTTTTTTGTATTTTTTTTTTTTTTAATATTGTACGTTCGACTGGTCCGGGGTCATCGTTTTTTATCATAAAATTGATTTTATGGACTCTACCAAAAATGATTCAAAATGTCATTTGGATCGGGCCTCATGTTGAATAACCACTTTTTAAACCCTCACAGTTACCAAAATTGTCATTTTTACAGAGTTTTGCTTACTCAGAAGCTTCAATTTTGACCAATTTCAGGCACAGAAATCACTTTAAACACACTTATTGTAGTTGAAAAAGTAATAATTCACACCCAACAGTAATTTAAAGTCAAAAGATTAAATGTTAAAATTTCATCATCTTTTTTTTTTTTTTTTGAATTTTTTTTTAAAATTTTGTTCAATATTTTATTTATTTTTTTGTATTTTTTTTTTAATTTTGGTTAATATTTTTATTTTTTTATTTATTATTATTTTTTTGTATTTTTTTTTGTTTAAATATTGTACGTTCGACTGGTCCGGGGTCATCGTTTTTCATCATAAAATTGATTTTATGGACTCTACCAAAAATGATTCAAAATGTCATTTGGATCGGGCCTCATGTTGAATAACCACTTTTTAAACCCTCACAGTTACCAATATTGTCATTTTTACAGAATTTTGTTTACTCGGAAGCTTCAATTTTGTCCAATTCCAGGCACAGAAATCACTTTAAACACACTTATTTTAGTTGAAAAAGTAATAATTCACATCCAACAGTAATTTAAAGTCAAAAGATTAAATGTTAAAATTCCATCATCTTTTTTTTTAATTAAATTCTTTTTTTTTCAATATTTTATTTATTTTTGTTATATTTATTTATTTTTAAATATTGTACGTTCGACTGGTCCGGGGTCATCGGTTTTCATCATAAAATTGATTTTATGGACTCTACCATAAATGATTCAAAATGTCATTTGGATCGGGCCTCATGTTGAATAACCACTTTTTAAACCCTCACAGTTACCAAAATTGTCATTTTTACAGAGTTTTGCTTACTCAGAAGCTTCACTTTTGACCAATTTCAGGTACAGAAATCACTTTAAACACACTTATTTCAGTTGAAAAAGTAATAATTCACATCCAACAGTAATTTAAAGTCAAAAGAATAAATGTTAAAATTTCATCATCTTTTCTTTTTTTTTTTTTTATTTAATTTTTTTTATTTATTTATTTATGTATTTTAAATTTTGATTAATTTTTAGTAATTTTTTTTTGTATTTTTTTTTTTTAATATTGGACGTTCGACTGGTCCGGGGTCATCGTTTTTCATCATAAAATTGATTTTATGGACTCTACCAAAAATGATTCAAAATGTCATTTGGATCGGGCCTCATGTTGAATAACCACTTTTTAAACCCTCACAGTTACCAAAATTGTCATTTTTACAGAATTTTGTTTACTCGGAAGCTTCACTTTTGTCCAATTCCAGGCACAGAAATCACTTTAAACACACTTATTTTAGTTGAAAAAGTAATAATTCACATCCAACAGTAATTTAAAGTCAAAAGATTAAATGTTAAAATTTCATCATCTTTTTTTTATTTATTTTTTATTTATTTATTTATTTATTTTAATTTTGGTTAATATTTTTATTTTTTTATTTATTATTATTATTTTTTTTTGTTTAAATATTGTACGTTCGACTGGTCCGGGGTCATCGTTTTTCATCATAAAATTGATTTTATGGACTCTACCAAAAATGATTCAAAATGTCATTTGGATCGGGCCTCATGTTGAATAACCACTTTTTAAACCCTCACAGTTACCAATATTGTCATTTTTACATAATTTTGTTTACTCGGAAGCTTCAATTTTGTCCAATTCCAGGCACAGAAATCACTTTAAACACACTTATTTTAGTTGAAAAAGTAATAATTCACATCCAACAGTAATTTAAAGTCAAAAGATTAAATGTTAAAATTCCATCATCTTTTTTTTTAATTAAATTCTTTTTTTTTCAATATTTTATTTATTTTTGTTATATTTATTTATTTTTAAATATTGTACGTTCGACTGGTCCGGGGTCATCGGTTTTCATCATAAAATTGATTTTATGGACTCTACCATAAATGATTCAAAATGTCATTTGGATCGGGCCTCATGTTGAATAACCACTTTTTAAACCCTCACAGTTACCAAAATTGTCATTTTTACAGAGTTTTGCTTACTCAGAAGCTTCACTTTTGACCAATTTCAGGTACAGAAATCACTTTAAACACACTTATTTCAGTTGAAAAAGTAATAATTCACATCCAACAGTAATTTAAAGTCAAAAGAATAAATGTTAAAATTTCATCATCTTTTCTTTTTTTTTTTTTTATTTAATTTTTTTTATTTATTTATTTATGTATTTTAAATTTTGATTAATTTTTAGTAATTTTTTTTTGTATTTTTTTTTTTTAATATTGGACGTTCGACTGGTCCGGGGTCATCGTTTTTCATTATAAAATTGATTTTATGGACTCTACCAAAAATGATTCAAAATGTCATTTGGATCGGGCCTCATGTTGAATAACCACTTTTTAAACCCTCACAGTTACCAAAATTGTCATTTTTACAGAATTTTGTTTACTCGGAAGCTTCACTTTTGTCCAATTCCAGGCACAGAAATCACTTTAAACACACTTATTTTAGTTGAAAAAGTAATAATTCACATCCAACAGTAATTTAAAGTCAAAAGATTAAATGTTAAAATTTCATCATCTTTTTTTTATTTATTTTTTATTTATTTATTTATTTATTTTAATTTTGGTTAATATTTTTATTTTTTTATTTATTATTATTATTTTTTTTTGTTTAAATATTGTACTTTCGACTGGTCCGGGGTCATCGTTTTTCATCATAAAATTGATTTTATGGACTCTACCAAAAATGATTCAAAATGTCATTTGGATCGGGCCTCATGTTGAATACCCACTTTTTAAATCCTCACAGTTACCAAAATTGTCATTTTTACAGAATTTTGTTTACTCGGAAGCTTCACTTTTGTCCAATTCCAGGCACAGAAATCACTTTAAACACACTTATTTTAGTTGAAAAAGTAATAATTCACATCCAACAGTAATTTAAAGTCAAAAGATTAAATGTTAAAATTTCATCATCTTTTTTTTTTTTGTTTAAATATTGTTCACTATTTTTTATTTATTTATTTATTTATTTATTTATTTTTAAATATTGTATGTTCGACTGGTCCAGGGTCATAGTTTTTCATCATAAAATTGATTTTATGGACTCTACCAAAAATGATTCAAAATGTCATTTGGATCGGGCCTCATGTTGAATAAATACTTTTTAAACCCTCACAGTTACCAAAATTGTCATTTTTACAGAGTTTTGCTTACTCAGAAGCTTCACTTTTGTTAAATTTCAGGCACAGAAATCACTTTAAACACACTTATTTTAGTTGAAAAAGTAATAATTCACATCCAACAGTAATTTAAAGTCAAAAGATTAAATGTTAAAATGTCATCATCTTTTTTTTTAATAAAAATTTTTTTTTTCAGTATTATATTTATTTTTTTTAGTTTTTTTTGTATTTATTTATTTTTAAATATTGTACGTTCGACTGGTCCGGGGTCATCGGTTTTCATCATAAAATTGATTTTATGGACTCTACCAAAAATGATTCAAAATGTCATTTGGATCAGGCCTCATGTTGAATAACCACTTTTTAAACCCTCACAGTTACCAAAATTGTCATTTTTACAGAGTTTTGCTTACTCAGAAGCTTCACTTTTGTTAAATTTCAGGCACAGAAATCACTTTAAACACACTTATTTTAGTTGAAAATGTAATAATTCACATCCAACAGTAATTTAAAGTCAAAAGATTAAATGTTAAAATTTCATCATCTTTTTTTTTTTTTTTTGTATTTATTTTTTTTATTTTTTTATTTTGGTTAATATTTTTATTTTTTTATTTATTATTATTTTTTTGTATTTTTTTTTGTTTAAATATTGTACGTTCGACTGGTCCGGGGTCATCGTTTTTCATCATAAAATTGATTTTATGGACTCTACCAAAAATGATTCAAAATGTCATTTGGATCGGGCCTCATGTTGAATAACCACTTTTTAAACCCTCACAGTTACCAATATTGTCATTTTTACAGAATTTTGTTTACTCGGAAGCTTCAATTTTGTCCAATTCCAGGCACAGAAATCACTTTAAACACACTTATTTTAGTTGAAAAAGTAATAATTCACATCCAACAGTAATTTAAAGTCAAAAGATTAAATGTTAAAATTTCATCATCTTTTTTTTTTTTTTTTTATTTAATTTTTTGTTAAATTTTGTTCAATATTTTATTTAATTTTTTTGTATTTTTTTTTTTTTAATATTGTACGTTCGACTGGTCCGGGGTCATCGTTTTTTATCATAAAATTGATTTTATGGACTCTACCAAAAATGATTCAAAATGTCATTTGGATCGGGCCTCATGTTGAATAACCACTTTTTAAACCCTCACAGTTACCAAAATTGTCATTTTTACAGAGTTTTGCTTACTCAGAAGCTTCAATTTTGACCAATTTCAGGCACAGAAATCACTTTAAACACACTTATTGTAGTTGAAAAAGTAATAATTCACACCCAACAGTAATTTAAAGTCAAAAGATTAAATGTTAAAATTTCATCATCTTTTTTTTTTTTTTTTGAATTTTTTTTTAAAATTTTGTTCAATATTTTATTTATTTTTTTGTATTTTTTTTTTTTTAATTTTGGTTAATATTTTTATTTTTTTATTTATTATTATTTTTTTGTATTTTTTTTTGTTTAAATATTGTACGTTCGACTGGTCCGGGGTCATCGTTTTTCATCATAAAATTGATTTTATGGACTCTACCAAAAATGATTCAAAATGTCATTTGGATCGGGCCTCATGTTGAATAACCACTTTTTAAACCCTCACAGTTACCAATATTGTCATTTTTACAGAATTTTGTTTACTCGGAAGCTTCAATTTTGTCCAATTCCAGGCACAGAAATCACTTTAAACACACTTATTTTAGTTGAAAAAGTAATAATTCACATCCAACAGTAATTTAAAGTCAAAAGATTAAATGTTAAAATTTCATCATCTTTTTTTTTAATTAAATTTTTTTTTTCAATATTTTATTTATTTTTGTTAGTTTTTTTTTGTATTTATTTATTTTTAAATATTGTACGTTCGACTGGTCCGGGGTCATCGGTTTTCATCATAAAATTGATTTTATGGACTCTACCATAAATGATTCAAAATGTCATTTGGATCGGGCCTCATGTTGAATAACCACTTTTTAAACCCTCACAGTTACCAAAATTGTCATTTTTACAGAGTTTTGCTTACTCAGAAGCTTCACTTTTGACCAATTTCAGGTACAGAAATCACTTTAAACACACTTATTTCAGTTGAAAAAGTAATAATTCACATCCAACAGTAATTTAAAGTCAAAAGAATAAATGTTAAAATTTCATCATCTTTTCTTTTTTTTTTTTTTATTTATTTTTTTTTATTTATTTATTTATGTATTTTAAATTTTGATTAATTTTTAGTAATTTTTTTTTGTATTTTTTTTTTTAATATTGGACGTTCGACTGGTCCGGGGTCATCGTTTTTCATTATAAAATTGATTTTATGGACTCTACCAAAAATGATTCAAAATGTCATTTGGATCGGGCCTCATGTTGAATAACCACTTTTTAAACCCTCACAGTTACCAAAATTGTCATTTTTACAGAATTTTGTTTACTCGGAAGCTTCACTTTTGTCCAATTCCAGGCACAGAAATCACTTTAAACACACTTATTTTAGTTGAAAAAGTAATAATTCACATCCAACAGTAATTTAAAGTCAAAAGATTAAATGTTAAAATTTCATCATCTTTTTTTTATTTATTTTTTATTTATTTATTTATTTATTTTAATTTTGGTTAATATTTTTATTTTTTTATTTATTATTATTATTTTTTTTTGTTTAAATATTGTACTTTCGACTGGTCCGGGGTCATCGTTTTTCATCATAAAATTGATTTTATGGACTCTACCAAAAATGATTCAAAATGTCATTTGGATCGGGCCTCATGTTGAATACCCACTTTTTAAATCCTCACAGTTACCAAAATTGTCATTTTTACAGAATTTTGTTTACTCGGAAGCTTCACTTTTGTCCAATTCCAGGCACAGAAATCACTTTAAACACACTTATTTTAGTTGAAAAAGTAATAATTCACATCCAACAGTAATTTAAAGTCAAAAGATTAAATGTTAAAATTTCATCATCTTTTTTTTTTTTGTTTAAATATTGTTCACTATTTTTTATTTATTTATTTATTTATTTATTTATTTTTAAATATTGTATGTTCGACTGGTCCGGGGTCATAGTTTTTCATCATAAAATTGATTTTATGGACTCTACCAAAAATGATTCAAAATGTCATTTGGATCGGGCCTCATGTTGAATAAATACTTTTTAAACCCTCACAGTTACCAAAATTGTCATTTTTACAGAGTTTTGCTTACTCAGAAGCTTCACTTTTGTCCAATTCCAGGCACAGAAATCACTTTAAACACACTTATTTTAGTTGAAAAAGTAATAATTCACATCCAACAGTAATTTAAAGTCAAAAGATTAAATGTTAAAATTTCATCATCTTTTTTTTTTTGTTTAAATATTGTTCACTATTTTTTATTTATTTATTTATTTATTTATTTATTTTTAAATATTGTATGTTCGACTGGTCCGGGGTCATCGGTTTTCATCATAAAATTGATTTTATGGACTCTACCAAAAATGATTCAAAATGTCATTTGGATCGGGCCTCATGTTGAATAACCACTTTTTAAACCCTCACAGTTACCAAAATTGTCATTTTTACAGAGTTTTGCTTACTCAGAAGCTTCACTTTTGACCAATTTCAGGCACAGAAATCACTTTAAACACACTTATTTCAGTTGAAAAAGTAATAATTCACATCCAACAGTAATTTAAAGTCAAAAGAATAAATGTTAAAATTTCATCTTTTCTTTTTTTTTGTATTTAATTTTTTTTATTTATTTATTTATTTATTTTAAATTTTGTTTAATTTTTTGTAATTTTTTTTGTATTTTTTTTTTTTTAATATTGGACGTTCGACTGGTCCGGGGTCATCAGTTTTCATCATAAAATTGATTTTATGGACTCTACCAAAAATGATTCAAAATGTCATTTGGATCGGGCCTCATGTTGAATAACCACTTTTTGAACCCTCACAGTTACCAAAATTGTCATTTTTACAGAGTTTTGCTTACTCAGAAGCTTCACTTTTGTCCAATTTCAGGCATAGAAATCACTTTAAACACACTTATTTTAGTTGAAAAAGTAATAATTCACATCCAACAGTAATTTAAAGTCAAAAGATTAAATGTTAAAATTTCATCATCTTTTTTTTTATTTTTATTTTTTATTATTTATTTATTTCTTTATTTTAATTTTGGTTAATATTTTTATTTTTTTTATTTATTATTATTATTTTTTTGTATTTTTTTTGTTTAAATATTGTACGTTCGACTGGTCCGGGGTCATCGTTTTACATCATAAAATTGATTTTATGGACTCTACCAAAAATGATTCAAAATGTCATTTGGATCGGGCCTCATGTTGAATAACCACTTTTTAAACCCTCACAGTTACCAAAATTGTCATTTTTACAGAATTTTGTTTACTCGGAAGCTTCACTTTTGTCCAATTCCAGGCACAGAAATCACTTTAAACACACTTATTTTAGTTGAAAAAGTAATAATTCACATCCAACAGTAATTTAAAGTCAAAAGATTAAATGTTAAAATTTCATCATCTTTTTATTTATTTTTTTTATTGAATTTTTTTTTAAATTTTGTTCAATATTTTATTTATTTTTTTGTATTTTTTTTTTTAATATTGTACGTTCGACTGGTCCGGGGTCATCGGTTTTCATCATAAAACTGATTTTATGGACTCTACCAAAATGATTCAAAATGTCATTTGGATCGGGCCTCATGTTGAATAACCACTTTTTAAACCCTCACAGTTACCAAAATTGTCATTTTTACAGAGTTTTGCTTACTCAGAAGCTTCACTTTTGTCCAATTTCAGGCACAGAAATCACTTTAAACACACTTATTTTAGTTGAAAAAGTAATAATTCACATCCAACAGTAATTTAAAGTCACAAGATTAAATGTTAAAATTTCATCATCTTTTTTTATTTTATTTTTTTTATTATTTATTTATTTCTTTATTTTAATTTTGGTTAATATTTTTATTTTTTTTATTTATTATTATTATTTTTGTATTTTTTTTGTTTAAATATTGTACGTTCGACTGGTCCGGGGTCATTGTTTTTCATCATAAAATTGATTTTATGGACTCTACCAAAAATGATTCAAAATGTCATTTGGATCGGGCCTCATGTTGAAGAAATACTTTTTAAACCCTCACAGTTACCAAAATTGTCATTTTTACAGAGTTTTGCTTACTCAGAAGCTTCACTTTTGTCCAATTTCAGGCACAGAAATCCCTTTAAACACACTTATTTTAGTTGAAAAAGTAATAATTCACATCCAACAGTAATTTAAAGTCAAAAGATTAAATGTTAAAATGTCATCATCTTTTTTTTTTAATTAAAA